>NC_057808.1:123374174-123624951 GCF_018294505.1 Triticum aestivum
AGGTATGCCTCCTTCTGCTCGTCCTTTGGCTCATATACTTTGTTGGAGAAGTTGACGAGGAGCTGTGAGTCGCCCCTAACGGTGAGGCGCTTCACCCCCAGAGCTGCCGCGGCCTTCAGGCCAGCTATGAGGCCTTCGTATTCTGCGATATTGTTGGAGACCTTCTCACCCTGCTGGAAGCAGAGCTGTACAGCGTAGTAGAGCTTGTCTTGAGTGGGTGAGACGAGTACTGCTCCAGCCCCCGCACCCTGGTGTGCGAAGGCCCCATCGAAATACATGACCCAGCCATCGGGCGCCTCACTCCCCGGCGAGGTGGGCCGGTCCTCGCCTACTTCCAGCGTCGGGGCCTCCGTCCATTCTGCCACGAAATCAGCGAGTGCGGCTCCCTTGATGACCCTGGTAGTGCTGAACTCCAACTGGAAGCCTGCAGCTCGATGTTCCACTCAGCGACCCTTCCAGCAGAGTTGGGGCTCCTAAGCACTCTCTCCAATGGGTAGGCGAGACGACCTTGATGGGGTGGCCCTGGAAGTAGTGCCGCAACTTGCACAAGGCCACCAAGAGCGCGAGAAGAAGCTTTTGGGGCATGGGGTATCGTGCCCTTGCGTCCCGCAACACCGTGCTGACGAAATACACCGGGTGCTCGACGAGGGCTGGCGCATTGGTGAGGCTCGTGTCTTGCAGAAGCTGGGACATCTCCTGAGGTGGTGGAACTCCTAGTGCCTGATCGCTTGCGGGAATCTCTGTGGTGTCGTCCTGCCGAGCTTGGTCTTCTGTTGATGCCGCTACGGCTCTTGCTGCGCCTTCCTGATCTTGCGTCATCCCGGTTGGCGGCGTAGCTTGGCGCGGCGTGCCCTTGGCTTGGTGCTCCCCCCGAACCGCCACTAGCGCCGCGCTGGCGGAGTACGGGGTGGCGGCAAGGTAAAGTACTAGAGGCTCGAGAGGTCGTGGTGCCACCATCACCGGAGGGCTGGTCAGGTATCTCTTGAGGTCTTGAAAAGCTCGGTCGGCCTCCGGGGTCCACTCGAATGGGCCCTTCTTCTTCATCAACTTGAAGAAGGGTAGGGCGCGCTCTCCCAGCTTGGAGATGAAGTGTCCCAACGCAGTTACCCGACCAGCCAGCTTCTGCATTTCCTTGAGGGTCTGCGGTGGGCTCATATCCTCAATGGCCTTGATCTTCTCCGGGTTCGCCTCAATCCCTCTGTGGGACATGAGGAATCCCAGCAGCTTGCCGGAAGGGACACCGAACACGCACTTCTCCGGGTTAAGTCGCAAGTTCACCTGGCGCAGGCTCGCGAAGGTCTCCTCCAGATCTTGGATCAAGGTTCTTGCCTCCCGAGACTTTACCACAATGTCGTCCACGTAGGCCTCCGTGTTTCTCCCAAGCTGCCGCCCTAAGGTGATGTGCATCAACCGCTGAAAGGTTGCGCCCATGTTGCGTAGTCTGAAGGGCATGCAGGTGTAGCAGTACACCCCACACGGGGTCAGGAAGGTTGTCTTCTCTACATCTTCAACCGCCATCTTGATTTGGTGATACCCTGAGAACGCATCCAGGAAGCACAACGGGTCGCACTCGGCGGTGGAGTCGACGATCTGGTCGATGCGTGGGAGAGGGAACGGATCTTGAGGGCACGCCTTATTGAGGTTGGTGAAGTCGACACACATTCTCCCCTTCCCGCCTTTCTTCGGCACTACGACGGGGTTCGCCAGCCATTCGGGGTACCGAACCTCGCGAATGGAACCCGCCACCTCCAACTTGCGGGTCTCCTAGACGATGAAGGTCTGCTTCTCCGTGGACCACCGTCTCGCCCCTTGCTTGATAGGGCGCACATTGGGGCATACTCTTAAGTGATGCTAGATCACCTCTCTCGGGACCCCCACCAGCTGATTGGGCTCCCATGCGAACATATCCTTGTTTGCGCGCAAGAATTTCACCAATGCTTCCTCTTGGCTTGGGTCGAGGCCGGCACCTATGGTAAAGGTGGCTCCTGAGGTCGCGTCCTCATCGACCGGCACCTGCTTGGTTTCCGCCTTGTCTTGGGTGAACAGCTGCTTCTTCTTGGTTGGTGCGGCTCCCATGGGCTCGTAGGTGCCTGCGTCGGCGGGCTGCGCCGCCATGGCGGTCTTGAGGGCAAGCTTGAGTGCTGCCAAGGCTTCCTTGGTGTCCCCCTTGATGGTGAGGACACCCTTGCTTCCAGGCATCTTCATGAGGTTGTAGGCCGGATGGGTCGCGGCCATGAATTGGGCCAGTGTCGGGTACCCAAGGATGGCGTTGTAAGGGAGGCCGATGCGGGCGATGTCGAAGTCGACCAGCTCAGTGCGGTAGTTGTCGCGCATGCCGAAGGTGACGGGGAGGCGGATCTGCCCCAGGGAGCGGGTGGCGCCGCCACTAACTCCTGAGAAAGGCTTGCTGAGGCTGAGCCGCTCGAGCGGTACGTGAAGAAGGCTGAAGGCCTCCATGGAGAGCAAGTTGAGGCCGGCGCCGCCGTCAATGAGGGTCTAGGTGACGGCCACGTTGCAGATGGTGGGCGTGCAGAGCATCGGAAGCCTGCCCGAGCCGGCGGTGGTGATGGGGTGGTCTTCTGAGTTGAAGGTGAGGCCGGCCTCAGGCGCAGCCCAGCCCGGCGGAGCCCCCGAGCGCTTCGAAGCGGCGCCGATCTGGTGAAGGAATGGCATGATATGGTGATCTGAAGGTGGCGCTTGAGAGCCGCCTAGCAGGGCCGCGACCGCGTGGTGCGCTGGCGCCGCGTAGCACGCAGTGAAGAGGTTGTGCAGCTCCTCCCAAGATGCCACCGTGGATCCGGGGAGGTTGAGCAGCCAGGCGCGCGGCACGCCGGTGAGGGCCATGGGAAACCAGTTGGCCATGACTTTGTCGTCGCCCCGGCCTCGATGACGGCCTCCTCGTATGCCAGCAGGAAACCCGACGGGTCCGCCGCGCCGTCGTAGCGCGGCGGCATCTCCGGCTTGAACTTGGGCGGCCACTGGACTTGCCGTAAGGCGGGGGCCAGGGCTCGGAGCCCCATGGCCCCGCCGTCAGCGCTGGCCGTCAGAGTCGGTGGCGGGGCGCCTGCCATGAGGGCAGAGCGCGGTGGAGGCGGAACGTAGATTGGCGGAGGGAGGGCTACGGCGCACCCCTACCTGGCGCGCCAAATGTCGGATCACGGGTTCCGGCAAAACCCTCAAGGTTCGAACACTGGGGTGCGCGCGAAGATTTCCTCCCTACCGATCCACGTCCTAACTAGCTAAGATCTCAAGAACGAACTCGAAGAACTCACAACACAAGGGACACAAGATTTATACTGGTTCGGGCCACCGTTGTGGTGTAATACCCTACTCCAGTGTGGTGGTGGTGGATTGCCTCTTGGGCTGATGATGAACAGTACAAGGGGAAGAACAGCCTCCTGAGGTTGAGGTGTTCTTGTGCTCGGTGTGTGGCTAAGGATTATTTGAGATGCCTCTAAATGAGTTATCCCCTACGGTGGTGGCTAGTTCGACTTATATAGGCCCTGGTCCTCTCCCCAAATATTGAGCGTGAAGGGAGCCAACAACGGCCAATTTGAAAGGGGACAACTAGTACAGCTTATCCTGACAAAAGCGGTCTTCGCCTGCAAAAGGCTCTGGTGGTGACGCCGTCTTGGGCTCGATGATGGCCTCCGTCTTGCCGCCCTGCTGGTCTTGGTCTCGTTGCACCGATATGGAAACCTTTTCTTGACGCCTCGATACTCTGCGCCTGCGCTTGCCCCCTTTAGCACCAAAGAGGAAACAAGGACGTTGCACGCGCTGGCGCCCGCCTGATCTTGATCGTCATGGCTCACGTCACGAGAACCTCGCGAGGTTTGCCCTGCCTTGATCTCTCCGCTCCTCGCGAGGCAACCTGGTGAGGCCACTCCTGAGGAGGTCTTGCGTCGTCCGCCTCGCGAGGCTTGGCCCCTTGCGAGGGTCTTGAGTGCCTTGTTGATGAAGATGGGCCGTACAGGCCTGCTAGCTTAGCACACCGTGGGCCGCAGGCAGGCAAGTCTGGGGACCCCCGTTCCCAGAACACCGACACAAGGGAAAGAAGGGGAATTTCAAGAAGAATGGCAAGCAAGTTGCCACTCCCGGGAAGAAGCCCAAAGCTGGACCTAAGCCTGAAACTGAGTGCTTCTACTATAAAGGGACTGGTCACTGGAAGCGGAACTGCCCCAAGTATTTGGCGGATAAGAAAGATGGCAAAGTGAAAAAGGTATATTTGATATACATGTTATTTATGTGTACCTTACTAATGCTCGTACTAGCACCTGTGTATTTGATACTGGTTCGGTTGCTCATATTTGTAAGTCGAATAGGGGCTACAAATTAAACGAAGATTGGCTAAGGACGAGGTGATGATGCGCGTCGGGAATGGTTCCAAGGTCGATGTGACCGTCGTCGGCACGCTACCTCTACATCTACCTTCAGGGTTAGTTTTAGACATGAATAATTGTTATTTGGTCCAGCGTTGAGCATGAACATTATATTTGGATCTTATTTAGTGCGAGACGGTTATTCATTTAATCAGAGAATAATGGTTGTTCTATTTATATGAGTAATATCTTTTATGGTCATGCACCCTTGAAGAGTGGTCTATGTTTGTTGAATCTTGATTGTGGTGATACACATATTCATAATATTGATGCCAAAAGATGAAAAGTTGATAATGATAGTGCAACATATTTGTGGCACTGCCGTTTAGGTCATATTGGTGTAAAACGCATGAAGAAAATCCATGCAGATGGACTTTTGGAATCACTTGATTATGAATCATTTGATACTTGCGAACCATGCCTCGTGGGCAAGATGACTAAAACTCCGTTCTCCGGAACAATGGAGCGAGCTAATGACTTATTGAAAATAATACATACTGATGTATGCGGTCCAATGAGTGTTGAGCTCGCGGCGGGTATCGTTATTTTCTGATGTTCACAGATGATTTGAGCAGATATGGGTATATCTACTTGATGAAACACAAGTCTGAAATATTTGAAAAGTTCAAAGAATTTCAGAGTGAAGTGGAGAATCATCGTAACAAGAAAATAAAGTTTCTATGATCTGATCGCGGAGGCGAATATTTGAGTTACGAGTTTGGCCTTCATTTAAAACAATGTGGAATAGTTTCACAAATCACGCCACCCGGAACACCTGGTGTGTCAGAACGTCGTAACCGTGCTTTATTAGATATGGTGCGATCTATGATGTCTCTTACCGACCACTATCGTTTGGGGGTTATGCATTAGAGACAACTGCATTCACGTTAAATAGGGCACCATCTAAATCCGATTGACACGACACCGTACGAACTGTGGTTTGTTAAGAAACCTAAGCTGTCGTTTCTTAAAGTTTGGGGTTGCGACACTTATGTCAAAAGGCCTCATCCTGATAAGCTCGAACCCAAATCGGAGAAGTGCGTCTTCACAGGATACCCTAAGGAAACAATTGGGTACACATTCTACCACAGATCCGAAGGCAAGATCTTTGTTGCCAAGAATGGAAACTTTCTAGAGAAGGACTTTCTCTCGAAAGAAGTGAGTGGGAGGAAAGTAGAACTTGATGAGGTAATTGTACCTTCTCTCGAATTGGAAGGTAGCTCATCACAGAAAACCGTTCCCGTGATGCCTACACCAACTAGAGAGGAAGCAAATGATAATGATGATGAAACATCAGATCAAGTTACTACTGAACCTCGTAGGTCAACCAGAACACGATCCGCACCAGAGTGGTACGGTAATCCTGTTCTGGAAGTCATGTTACTAGACCTTGACGAACCTACGAACTATGAAGAAGCTATGATGAGCCCTGATTCTGATAAATGGCTTGAGGCCATGAGATCTGAGATAGGATCCATGTATGAGAACAAAGTATGGACTTTGGTGGACTTGCCTGATGATTGGCGGGCCATAGAGAATACATGGATCTTCAAGAAGAAGACTGGTGCTGATGGTAATGTTACTGTCTACAAAGCTCGACCTGTCGCAAAATGTTTTTGACAAGTTCAAGGAGTTGACTATGATGAAACTTTCCCACCCGTAGCGATGCTTAAGTCTGTCCGAATCATGTTAACAATTACCGCATTTTATGATTATGAAATCTGGCAAATGGACGTCAAAACTGCATTCCTTAATGGATTTCTTAAAGAAGAGTTGTATATGACGCAACCAGAAGGTTTTGTCGATCCTAAAGGTGCTACCAAAGTGTGCAAGCTCCATCGATCCATCTATGGACTGGTGCAAGCATCTCGGAGTTGGAATATACGCTTTGATAAAGTGATCAAAGCATATGGTTTTATACAAACTTTCGGAGAAGCCTGTATTTACAAGAAAGTGAGTGGGAGCTCTGTAGCATTTTTAATATTATATGTGGATGACATATTGTTGATTGGAAATGATGTAGAATTTCTGGATAGCATAAAAGGATACTTGAATAAAAGTTTTTGAATGAAAGACCTCGATGAAGCTGCTTATATATTGGGCATCAAGATCTATAGAGATAGATTAGTAGGACTTTCACAAAGCACATACCTTGATAAAGTTTTGAAGAAGTTCAAAATGGATCAGTCAAAGAAAGGGTTCTTGCCTGTGTTACAAGGTGTGAAGTTGAGTCAGACTCAATTGCCCGACCACGGCAAAAGATAGAGAGAAAATGAAAGTCATTCCCTATGCCTCAGCCATAGGTTCTATTATGTATGCTATGTTGTGTACCAGACCTGATGTGTGCCTTGCTATAAGTTTAGTAGGGAGGTACCAAAGTAATCCAGGAGTGGATCACTGGACAGCGGTCAAGAACATCCTGAAGTACCTGAAACGGACTAAGGATATATTTCTCGTTATGGAGGTGACAAAGAGCTCGTCGTAAATGGTTACGTCGATGCTAGCTTTGACACTGATCCGGATGACTCTAAGTCACAAACCGGATACGTATTTTTATTGAATGGTGGAGTTGTCAGTTGGTGCAGTTCCAAGCAGAGTGTCGTGGCGGGATCTACGTGTGAAGCGGAGTACATAGCTGCTTCGGAAGCAGCAAATGAAAGAGTCTAGATGAAGGAGTTCATATCTGATCTAGGTGTAATACCTAGTGCATCGGGTCCAATGAAAATATTTTGTGACAATACTGGAGCAATTGCCTTGGCGAAGGAATTCAGATTTCACAAAATAACCAAACACATCAAGAGACGCTTCAACTCCATCCGTGATCAAGTCAAGGGGGGAGACACAGAGATTTGCAAAATACAAATGGATCTGAATGTGGCAGACCCGTTGACTAGGCCTCTTCCACGAGCAAAACATGATCAGCACCAAGACTCCATGGGTGTTAGAATCATTACAATATAATCTAGATTATTGACTCTAGTGCAAGTGGGAGACTGAAGCAAATATGCCCTAGAGGAAATAATAAAGTTGTTATTTTATATTTCCTTATTCATGATAAATGTTTATTATTCATGCTAGAATTGTATTGATCGGAAACCCAAATACACGTGTGAATACATAGACAAAACACCGTGTCCCTAGTGAGCCTCTACTTGAGTAGTGCATTGATCAAAGATGGTTAAGGTTTCCTAACCATGGACATGAGTTGTCATTTGATAACGGGATCACATCATTAGGAGGAGGATGTGATGGACAAGACCCATCCGTTAGCTTAGCATAATGATCGTTCAGTTTTATTGCTATTGCTTTCTTCATGTCAAATACATATTCCTTCGACTATGAGATTATGCAACTCCCGGATACCGGAGGAATGCCTTGTGTGCTATCAAACGTCACAATGTAACCGGGTGATTATAAATATGATCTACAGGTATCTCCGAAGGTGTTTGTTGGGTTGCCATAGATCGAGATTAGGATTTGTCACTCCGAGTATCTGAGAGGTATCTCTGGGCCCTCTCGGTAATACACATCATAAGAAGCCTTGCAAGCAAAGTGACTCATGAGTTAGTTGTGGGATGATGTATTAAGGAACGAGTAAAGAGACTTCCCGGTAATGAGACTGAACTAGGTATGAAGATACCGACGATCGAATCTCGGGCAAGTAACATACCGATGACATAGGGAATAACGTATGTTGTCATTACGATTCGACCGATAAAGATCTTCGTAGAATATGTAGGAGCCAATATGAGCATCTAGGTTCCGCTATTGGTTATTGACCGAAGAGGTGTCTCGGTCATGTCTACATAGTTCTCGAACCCGTAGGGTCCGCACGCTTAACGTTCGATGATGATTTAGTATTATTTGAGTTATGTGATTTGGTGAACGAATGTTGTTCGGAGTCCCGGATGAGATAACAGACATGATGAGGAGTCTCAAAATGGTCAAGAGGTAAAGATTGATATATAGGATGATAGTATTCGGACACTGGAAGTGTTCCGGATAGTATCGGGTATTTATCGGAGTACCGGGGGGATTACCGGAACCCTCGGAAGAATAATGGGCCATATGGGCCATGAGAGGGGAGCACACCAGCCCACAAGGGGTGGCGCACCCCCCTATGGCAGGAGGCCAATTGGGAGAAGGAAGATGGGGTCCGGCCCGCCCTTTCCTTCCTCCCTTCCCTCTTCCCTTTTCTTCTCCGGTAAAATAAGGAAGGGAGGGCGCCACTTGGGAAACCCCAAGTAGGATTCGGATCCTACTTGAGGCGCCCCATGGCTGCCTCTCCTCCCCTCCCACCTATATATATGTGGGGAGGGGGCGCCTAGAACACAAAAAACAACAATCGTTAGCCGTGTGCAGCGCCCCCTCCACAGTTTACACCCCGGGTCATAGTTTTGCGGTGCTTAGGCGAAGCCCTGCAAGAATCACTTCACCATCACCGTCACCATGCCGTCGTGCTGACGGAACTCATCTACTTACTCGACACCTTGCTGGATCAAGAAGGCGAGGACGTCATCCGCTGAACGTGTGCAGAACTCGGAGGTGCAGTACGTTCGGTGCTTGATCGGTCGGAGCTAGAAGAAGTTCGACTACATCAACCGCGTTATCAAACGCTTCTGCTTTTGGTCTATGAGGGTACGTAGACACACTCTTCCCCTCTCATTGCTATGCATCTCCTAGATAGATCTTGCGTGAGCGTAGGAATTTTTTTTGAAATTGCATGCTACGTTTCCCAACAAGAGCTTCCCGAAGCCCCCGGCAGAGAGCTTGGCGGGAACAACTCCCCTTTGATTGGTGAGCTGCACCCTCCCGCCAAACTACCTGTCCTTGTTGTTGAGGCATGCGCTCCCGTTAACGAGGAGGTGCCACTGGTCCTTGTTGCCGAGCTTCAGGCTCCAACTTGGGCGCAACACATAGTTCATTTCCTCCAAACAGGAGAACTTCCCGAAGAGCAAGAAGAAGCTGAAAGAGTAGCCCAAAGGGCCAACATGTATTAGTTCGTTGACGACACGCTATACAGAAGAAGGCCCAACAGTGTGGAATTGTAGTGCATTTGCCAGGAAGAAGGAAATGAACTGTTGGCAGAAATACACAAGGGTATGTGTGGCTCCCATGTTGGATCAAGGGCCCTGGTTGGAAACGCTTTCTGGCAAGGTTTCTACTGGCCTACGACCCTCCAAGATGCAATTGAGCTAGTCACCAAGTGTCAAGCCTGCCAGTTCCATTCCAAGAATATCCATCATCCTGCTCAAGCTCTTCAAACAATCCCTTTGTCATGGCCATTTTCGGTCTGGGGGCTCGACATCTTGGGCCCATTCCCCGTGCTACCGAGGGTTTTGAACTCTTGTACGTTGCAATTGACAAGTTTACAAAGTGGCCGGAAGTGGAGCCCGTGAGGAAGGTGCCCGCACAGTTAGTTATCAAGTTCTTGAAAGGATTGTTGTGTCGTTTTGGAGTACCCGCTAGAGTCATCACTAACAATGGCACCCAATTCACAAGTCGCGCCTTCATGCAATATGTTCATGCCCTTGGAAGCAAGGTCTCATTTGTCTTTGTTGCCCATCCCAGAAGCAATGGACCATCTGAGAGGGCAAACACTGAAATGCTGCGAGGACTCAAGACAGGAACATCTGATAGGATGCAGAAGTGTGGCAGGCGATGGATCGACAAGCTGCCGGTGGTTCTTTGGTCCCTCTATACGACACCAAATTGAGCTACCGGCCAGACTCCCTTCTCCCTAGTCTATGGGGGCAGAAGCAGTGATCCCCATGGAACTCATATACAGATCACCTTGAGTACTTGCCTACGATGAAGTAGTGCAAGAATAGCACCAGCGTGATGACGTTGTGCTACTCAAGGAGAACCGTCTCCGGGCTGCTACGCATGCTGCATGCTACCAGCAAGCCCTGCATCACTATCATAGTCGCAGGGTTCATGCCCGGAGCTTTGAGGAAGGTGACCTTGTCCTTAGGCGTGTTCAGTCCGCCAAGGGTGCAAACAAGTTGACGCCAAAGTGGGAAGGCCCTTACCGGGTAGTACGAGTCACCAGACCCGGCGCAGTCCGTCTAGAGACCGGAGATGGCATTCAGTTGCAGAACTCATGGAACATTGAGCATCTCCGTAAGTTTTACCCGTAAGGTGCGGCTGTCGAGCCCTGCCCGGTAGCCACCCTTTTGTACAAGCCTTGCCGATGTTGCATGTAACCCTTTGTACAAAGCCAGGCATAGACCCTGAGCAACAGATAAATAAACGAAGCGCTGGGTGATACGTCTCCAACGTATCTATAATTTATGAAGTATTCATGCCATGTTTACAATAGTTTTATATGATTTTGGTATGATTTGATTAGAACTAATCCGGACTGACGTTGTTTTCAGCAGAACTACCGTGGTGTTGTTTTTGTGTAGAAATAGAAGTTCTCGGAATGCGATGAAAATCAACGGAGAATTTTTCTGGAAAATATAAAAAATACTGGAACGAAGAGTTACCGGAGGGGAGGCCCGTGGGCCCCACGAGGGTGGAGGGCGCGCCCACCCCCCTAAGGCGCGCCCTATGCCTCATGGACTTCCCGTGGGGCCCCCTGACTTGTTCTCGACGCCAACCTCTCCTATAAATACCCAAACCTCCAGAAAATAACCTAGATCGGAATTCGCCGCCGCAAGCCTCTGTAGCCACGAGAAATCAATCTAGGCCCTCTCTGGCACCCTGCCGGAGCTGGCCATCATCACCGGAGGCCATGGAGGAGGATCCCGGAGGGACCATCATCGCCATGAAGGCCAAGGACCAGAGGGAGAATCTCTCCCCATCCAGGGGGAGGCCATGAAGGAGGAAGCACAAGGGGGAGAACCTCTCCTCCTCTCTCTCGGTGGCGCCGGAGTGCCATCGGGAGAGGAATCATCGCCGCGGTGATTGTCTTCATCAACATCACCCTCATCATCACCATCCTCATCTCTTTTACACGGTCCACTCTCCCGCACCCCGCTGTAATCCCTACTTGAACATGGTGCTTTATGCCACATATTATGATCCAATGATGTGTTGCCATCCTATGATGTTTTGAGTAGATATCCTTTGTCTTTGGGTTGATTGATGATCTAGATTGGTATGAGTTGTATGTTTTATTTTGGTGTTGTCCTATTGTGCCCTCCGTGTCGCGCAAGCGTGAGGGATTCCTGCTGTAGGGTGTTGCAATACGTTCATGATTCGCTTATAGTGGGTTGCTTGAGTGACAGAAGCATAAACCCGAGTAAGGGGGTTGTTGCATATAGGATAAAGGGGACTTGATGCTTTAATGCTATGGTTGGGTTTTACCTTAATGATCTTTAGTAGTTGCAGATGCTTTCTAGAGTTCCAATCATAAGTGCATATGATCCAAGAAGAGAAAGTATGTTAGCTTATGCCTCCCCCTCATATGAAATTGCAATGACGACTACCGGTCTTGTTAACAATTGCCTAGGATAGTTCCGCACACCGACCCATCATTATTCCACACTCTCTATTTATAATATTTAGTAATATATTCTAACTTTATGATAACAGCGCCTACTTTTATGTTTTAGCTCTCCGATATCATGCAAAGTTATCCTCTTCATACCCACAACGTAGTTTTATTTCTCGTTTCTAGTTGGAAGCAAACGTTCGATGTACTAGAGTCGTATCAGTGGCAGATAGGACTTGAGAGAATATTGATCTTACCTTTAGCTCCTTGTGGGTTCGACACTCCATACTTATCACTTCCACCATTGGGAATTGCTACGATAATTCCCTGCACTTGGGGATTATCACTGGGGGCCCCAAAGAAACTTGCATGCATGCATAAGCATATCATGAGCATAGCATGATCATGTAGATAAGATCACATGTAGCTCTGTTTTCATCTGCACTAAGCTACAGGGTTCTTGCGACGGACTTGGTCCCGAAGAGAAGAAATGGAGACGAGCCTAACAGATAAGTTCCTTCTTATCCATACATGTTCTATAAAGTGAAAAATTGTGCATATGAAAACCTCATCACCTTCAAAGCATAGGTGCTTGCTACCTCTTGAGCATGCGTTGGTTTTCCCTTGAAGAGGAAAGGGTGATGCAGCAAAGTAGCGTAAGTATTTCCCTTAGTTTTTGAGAACCAAGGTATCAATCCAGTAGGAGACTACATGCAAGTCCCTCGTACCTGCACAAACAATCAAGAACCTTGCAACAAACACGATAAAGGGGTTGTCAATCCCTTCACGGGCACTTGCAAAAGTGAGATCTGATAAAGATAATAAGATAAATATTTTTGGTATTTTTATTGTATAGATTGGAAAGTAAAGATTGCAAAAATAAACGGCGACAGAAATAGCTAGTTGACGGGAGATTAATATGATGGAAGATAGACCCGGGGGCCATAAGTTTCACTAGTGGCATCTCTCAAGATAGCATAATTTACGGTGGGTGAACAAATTACTGTCGAGCAATTGATAGAAAAGCGCATAGTTATGAGAATATCTAGGCATGATCATGTATATAGGCATCACGTCCGTGACAAGTAGACCGAAACGATTCTGCATCTACTACTATTACTCCACACATCGACCGCTATCCAGCATGCATCTAGAGTATTAAGTTCATAAGAATAGAGTAACGCATTAGGCAAGATGACATGATGTAGAGGGATAAACTCAAGCAATATGATATAAACCCCATCTTTTTATCCTCGATGGCAACAATACAATACGTGCCTTGCTGCCCCTGCTGTCACTGGGAAAGGACACCGCAAGATTGAACCCAAAGCTAAGCACTTCTCCCATTGCAAGAAAGATCAATCTAGTAGGCCAAACCAAACTGATAATTTGAAGAGACTTGCAAAGATATCAAATCATACATATAAGAATTCAGAGAAGAATCAAATATTGTTCATAGATAATCTTGATCATAAACCCACAATTCATCGGATCTCGACAAACACACCGCAAAAAGAATTACATCGAATAGATCTCCAAGAGAATCGAGGAGAACTTTGTACTGAGATCCAAAGAGAGAGAAGAAGCCATCTAGATAATAACTATGGACCCGAAGGTCTGTGGTAAACTACTCACACATCATTGGAGAGGCTATGGTGTTGATGTAGAAGCCCTCCGTGATCGATTCCCCCTCCGGCAGAGCGCTGGAAAAGGCCCCAAGATGGGATCTCACGGGTACAGAAGGTTGCGGCGGTGGAAATAGGGTTCGTGGTGCTCTCGGATGTTTTCAGGGTATATGAGTATATATAGGCGAAAGAAGTAGGTCGGTGAAGCCACGAGGGGCCCACGAGGGTGGGGGGCGCGCCTCCCTGCCTCGTGGCCGCCTCGTTGCTTCCTTGACGTCCACTCCAAGTCTCCTGGATTGCGTTTGTTCCAAAAACGATCCTCGCGAAGGTTTCATTCCGTTTGGATTCCGTTTGATATTCCTTTTCTGCGAAACACTGAAATAGACAAAAAAACAGCAATTTGCACTGGGCCTTCGATTAATAGGTTAGTCCCAAAAATAATATAAAAGTGCATAATAAAGCCCATTAAACATCCAAAACGGATAATATAATAGCATGGAACAGCCAAAAATTATAGATACCTTGGAGACGTATCAAGCATCCCCAAGCTTAATTCCTGCTCGTCCTCGAGTAGGTAAATGATAAAAACAGTTGATGTGGAATGCTACCTAACATAATTTTCTAAGTAATTCTCTTTAGTGTGGCATGAATGTTCAGATCTGAAAGATTCAAGACAAAAGTTTAATATTGACATAAAAATAATAATACTTCAAGCATACTAACTAAGCAATTATGCCCTCTCAAAATAACATGGCCAAAGAAAGCTTATCCCTAAAAATCATATAGTTTGGCTATGCTTCATTTTCGTCACACAAAAATGCTCTCATCATGCACAACCCCGACGACAAGCCAAGCAATTGTTTCATACTTTAGTAATCTCAATCTTTTTTCAACTTTCACGCAATACATGAGCGTGAGCCATGGACATAGCACTATGGGTGGAATAGAGTATAATGATGGGGGTTGTGTGGAGAAGACAAAAAAGGAGAAAGTCTCACATTGACGCGGCTAATCAATGGGCTAGGGAGATGCCCATCAATTGATGTCAATGCAAGGAGTAGGGATTGCCATGCAACGGATGCACTAGAGCTATAAATGTATGAAAGCTCAACAAAAGAAACTAAGTGGGTGTGCATCCAACTTGCTTGCTCACGAAGACCTAGGGCATTTGAGGAAGCCCATTGTTGGAATATACAAGCCAAGTTCTATAATGAAAAATTCCCACTAGTATATGAAAGTGACAAAATAAGAGACTCTCTATCATAAAGATCATGGTGCTACTTTGAAGCACAAGTGTGGAAAAAAGGATAGTAGCATTGTCCCTTTTATTTCTTTTCTCTTTTTTCTGGGGCCTTTTTTTGGCCTTACTCTTTTTTTTTTCTCTTTTTTCCTTTTTTTTATTTGGGACAATGCTCTATTAATGATGATCATCACACTTCTATTTATTTACAACTCAATGATTACAACTCGATACTAGAACAAAATATGACTCTATATGAGTGCCTCCGGCGGTGTACCGGGATGAGCAATGAATCAAGAGTGACATGTATGATAAATTATGCATGGTGGATTTGCCACAAATACGATGTCAACTACATGATCATGTAAAGCAATATGAAAATGATGAAGCATGTCATAATAAATGAAACAGTGGAAAGTTGCATGGCAATATATCTCGGAATGGCTATGGAAATGCCATAATAGGTAGGTATGGTGGCTGTTTTGAGGAAGATTTAAGCAGGTTTATGTGTGATAGAGCATATCATATCATGGGGTTTGGATGCACCGGTGAAGTTTGCACCAACTCTCAAGGTGAGAAAGGGCAATGCACGGTACCAAAGAGGCTAGCAATGATGGAAAGGTGAGAGTGCGTATAATCCATGGACTCAACATTAGTCATAAAGAACTCACATACTTATTGCAAAAATCTACAAGTCATCAAAAACCAAGCATTACGCGCATGCTCCTAGGGGGATAGATTGGTAGGAAAAGACCATCGCTCGTCCCCGACCGCCACTCATAAGGATGACAATCAAAGAACACATCATGTTTCAAATTTGTCACACAACGGTTACCATACGTGCATGCTACGGGACTTGCAAACTTCAACACAAGTATTTATCAAATTCACAACTACTCAACTAGCACGACTCTAATATTACCATCTTCATATCTCAAAACAATCATCAAGTATCAAACTTCTCATAGTATTCAATGCACTTTTTATGAAAGTTTTTATTATACCCATCTTTGGATGCCTATCATATTAGGACTAATTTTATAGCCAAAGAAAATTACCATGCTGTTCTAAAAGACTCTCAAAATAATATAAGTGAAGCATGAGAGATCAATAATTTCTATAAAATAAAACCACCACCGTGCTCTAAAAGATATAAGTGAAGCACTAGAGCAAAATTATCTAGCTCAAAAGATATAAGTGAAGCACATAGAGTATTCTAATAAATTCCGATTCATGTGTGTCTCTCCAAAAGGTGTGTACAGCAAGTATGATTGTGGTAAACTAAAAAGCAAAGACTCAAATCATACACGATGCTCCAAGCAAAACACATATCATGTGGTGAATAAAAATATAGCCTCAAGTAAAGTTACCGATAGACGAAGACGAAAGAGGGGATGCCTTCCGGGGCATCCCCAAGCTTAGGCTTTTGGTTGTCCTTGAATTTTACCTTGGGGTGCCTTGGGCATATCCAATCTTAGGCTCTTTCCGCTCCTTGTTCCAAAATCCATCAAATCTTTACCAAAACTTGAAACTTCACAACACAAAACTCAACAGAAAATCTCATGAGCTTCGTTAGTATAAGAAAACAAATCACCACTTTAAGGTACTGTAATGAAATCATTCTTTATTTATATTGGTGTTAAACCTACTGTATTCCAACTTCACTATGGTTCATACCCCCCGATACTAGCCATAGATTCATCAAAATAAGCAAACAACACACGAAAAACAGAATCTGTCAAAAACAGAACAGTCTGTAGCAATCAGATTTGTTAGAATACTTCTGGAACTCCAAAAATTCTGAAAACCTAGGAAAACCTGGATAATTTGTATATTGATCTACTTCAAAAAGAATTAGCAATTTATCATGTTCTGGTGAATTTTAACAATTATTTTCGTGAGCGCAAAGTTTCTGTCTTTTTCAGCAAGATCAAACAACTATCACCCAAGAAGATCCTATTGGTTCTACTTGGCACAAACACTAATTAAAACATAAAAAACACATCTAAACAGAAGCTAGATGAATTATTTATTACTAAACAGAAACAAAAAGCAAGAAATAAAAATAAAATTGGGTTGCCTCCCAACAAGCGCTATCGTGTAACGCCCCTAGCTAGGCATAAAAGCAAGAATAGATCTAGGTATTATCATCTTTGGTATGCAATCCATAAGTGGCTCTCATAATAGATTCATAAGGTAATTTAATTTTCTTTCTAGGAAAGTATTCCATGCCTTTCCTTAATGGAAATTGGAATCTAATATTTCCTTCTTTCATATCAATAATTGCACCAATCATTCTAAGGAAAGGTCTACCAAGAATAATAGGACATGTAGGATTGCAATCTATATCAAGAACAATGAAATCTACGGGAACATAAAAGGTAAGCAAAAAGAGACGAACGGAGAAAGAGGGCGAATAAAACGACAAAGGTGAAGTGGGGGAGACAAAAACAAGAGGCAAATGGCAAATAATGTAATGCGAGGAAGAAGAGTTTGTGATGGGTACTTGGTATGTCTTGACTTGTGCGTAGATCTCCCTGGCAACGGCGCCAGAAATGGCTCGTTGACGGGAGATCAAATCTTGACTTGACTTGGTGTAAGCCTCCCCGGCAACGGCGCCAGAAATCCTTCTTGCTACCTCTTGAGCATGCGTTGGTTTTCCCTTGAAGAGGAAAGGGTGATGCAGCAAAGTAGCGTAAGTATTTCCCTCAGTTTTTGAGAACCAAGGTATCAATCCAGTAGGAGACTACACGCAAGTCCCTCGTACCTAAACAAACAATCAAGAACCTTGCAACCAACGCGATAAAGGGGTTGTCAATCCCTTCACGGCCACTTGCAAAAGTGAGATCTGATAAAGATAATAAGATAAATATTTTTGTTATTTTTATTGTATAGATTGGAAAGTAAAGATTGCAAAAATAAACAGCGACAGAAATAGCTAGTTGATGGGAGATTAATATGATGGAAGATAGACCCGGGGGCCATAGGTTTCACTAGTGGTTCTCTCAAGATAGCATAATTTACGGTGGGTGAACAAATTACTGTCAAGCAATTGATAGAAAAGCGCATAGTTCTGAGAATATCTAGGCATGATCATGTATATAGGCATCACGTCCGTGATAAGTAGACCGAAACGATTCTGCATCTACTACTATTACTCCACACATCGACCGCTATCCATCATGCATCTAGAGTATTAAGTTCATAAGAATAGAGTAACACATTAGGCAAGATGACATGATGTAGAGGGATAAACTCAAGTAATATGATATAAACCCCATCTTTTTATCCTCGATGGCAACAATACAATACGTGCCTTGCTGCCCCTGCTGTCACTGGGAAAGGACACCGCAAGATTGAACCCAAAGCTAAGCACTTCTCCCATTGCAAGAAAGATCAATCTAGTAGGCCAAACCAATCTGATAATTCGAAGAGACTTGCAAAGATATCAAATCATACATATAAGGATTCAGAGAAGAATCAAATATTGTTCATAGATAATCTTGATCATAAACCCACAATTCATCGGATCTCGACAAACACATCGCAAAAAGGATTACATCGAATAGATCTCCAAGAGAATCGAGGAGAACTTTGTATTGAGATCCAAAGAGAGAGAAGAAGCCATCTACCTAATAACTATGGACCCGAAGGTCTGTGGTAAACTACTCACACATCATCGGAGAGGCTATGGTGTTGATGTAGAAGCCCTCCGTGATCGATTCTCCCTCCGGCGGAGCGCCGGAAAAGGCCCCAAGATGGGATCTCACGGGTACAGAAGGTTGTGGTGGTGGAAATAGGGTTTCATGGTGCTCTCGGATGTTTTCAGGGTATATGAGTATATATAGGCGAAAGAAGTAGGTCGGTGGAGCCACGAGGGGCCCACAAGGGTGGGGGGCGCGCCTACCCCCCTGGGCGTGCCTCCCTGCCTCGTGGCCGCCTCGTTGCTTCCTTGACGTCCACTCCAAGTCTCCTGGATTGCGTTTGTTCCAAAA
Source organism: Triticum aestivum (assembly GCF_018294505.1). Taxonomy (NCBI): domain Eukaryota; kingdom Viridiplantae; phylum Streptophyta; class Magnoliopsida; order Poales; family Poaceae; genus Triticum; species Triticum aestivum. Next base: position 123,392,855 of record NC_057808.1, read on the forward strand.
ACGATCCTCGCGAAGGTTTCATTCCGTTTGGATTCCGTTTGATATTCCTTTTCTGCGAAACACTGAAATAGGCAAAAAAACAGCAATTTGCACTGGGCCTTCGGTTAATAGATTAGTCCCAAAAATAATATAAAAGTGCATAATAAAGCCCATTAAACATCCAAAACAGATAATATAATAGCATGGAACAGTCAAAAATTATAGATACGTTGGAGATGTATCAGTGCTCCCATCCTTTGACCCGAACGTTGCTTCGGTCAAGGTGGTCGCAGTGGCCTTTGACGGAGAAGGTTCGGCGAGGGGCTGGTCCCTTTTTATAATTTTGAGCCCGGTAGGCCTAGCCCCGCGGCAGCAAACTAAGGGCACCGGCAGGATAGCTTGCCGGAGAAAACTTGTTTACTTAAATGTATAGAGGCATCTCGCCTCTGCATGGACATGATACATGCACAAGTACCCGACAAGGCTTGTCTTTTTCATTAATATGCTGATAAGCAAGTACAGATCTTACATAACACAAACATAGATAAAGAAGATTACAAAATTTAGACTAAAGTTTGGCAAATGCCTACACACTTTAGACTGAAAAAATATAAGTGCCCCGTAATCCCTCTCCTGTCCCTCTCCTCCTAGGAACTACTATGGGAGGTGAAGAGGGCAAAAGGAGTGCCTGAGCAGAAGCCCAACCCGATCCTGACAGGGCCTGCCGGGCGTAGCCTTACAAGATCTGGAGTGGCGAGGTTGCGAAGGGCGGGGACCGAGGGAGCAGCTCGACGGTGCCCTGGTCACCACCCCCAAGGTTAGCAAGAAGCCCCAGCGCAAGCACCGGCGGGGGAAGCCGGCGGAGCTCAGATGGAAGACTGCTGGAGGAGGCGAAGGCACCAAGAGAGCGCCCCCCTCCTCGGCAACCATCCTGAAGAGACCGGTGATGATGGTGCCGGGGGAGGAGGGGAAGAGCGGAAAGATGAGGCAGCGGGCCGGCAATATGAGAAGAAGGCGTCGGTGCCATCGTACTCCAACCTAATGCCCTGCCACCCACCTTCTCCGTCTTCCCTCGTTTTTTCCTCATCACCACCGCTCCGGGAAGACGCCGGACCCTCGGCCCGTCGCCTTCCCTGGAGAAACGGCAGACGACGGCGACGTCCAAGGCGCGCGAGGAGCACTGCTCCCCACCTTGGTGGGCAGGAAGGCGCCGCCGTCTTCAGCATTAACCCCGGGTCCGCCGGAAGGAGCAGTGCTGGGATTACCAAGGATCCCAAGCACTGCACCCCAAACAGGCGCCGGAATTCCCAGGAGCCTGGCCGTCGGGATGACGGGCCTCGACGACTTGCGGCAAGGACAAGCACTCCCCACCAGGTGGCCGGCTCATGTGGGGGAGACGGGCGTTTCACCATTTTGGAGAAGAGTAACGCCTCCCACACTCCGAACGACTCGGCGCCCACACCTTCGACCGTCGTAGCTCCTACGACCCCGGACCAGACTCACTCCCCGAGCGTCGACGCGAGCGTTCGGCACCATCGAGCCCGAGCTAGAGCCCGGGGCCTGGCCCCAGTCTCTCCCCCTCAACATAACAAAGAAGAAGGCAAGGAATAAAGAGGAGATGTGCGTGGATGAGCACTTCTGCTCCTCCTCTCCCCCTCTTATAGGCAGGCCGGGGCTAGGGGTTGATCCTTCACCCCCGCCCCATAGGGGTTCTTTCTTATTCGACCCGTCGGAACCACCACCGACGGCCGGATCCGATTGCCGTCCCCTTCCACTAATCTAAGAAGACCGGGCCCCTGCCATGACACTCTCTCCCGCACCATGCGCCTCTGATACGTCTCAATCGTATCTACTTTTCCAAACTCTTTTGCCCTTGTTTTGGACTCTAGTTTGCTTGATTTGAATGGAACTAACCTAGACTGATGCTGTTTTCAGCAGAATTGCCTTGGTGTTATTTTTGTGCAGAAATAAAAGTTCTCAAAATGACCTGAAAATTTACGGAGAATATTTTTGGAATAAATAAAAATATTGGCGAAAGAATCAACTAGAGGGGACCCGCCTGCTGTCCACAAGGGTGGAGGGCGCCCCCCAGGGCGCGCCCCCTGCCTTGTGGGTCCCCTGGAGGCCTGGACCTCCACCGACCTCAGCTCCAACTCCGTATATTCACTTTCAGGGAGGGAAAATCAGAGAGAAGGATTCATCGCATTTTACAATACAGAGCCGCCGCCACCTCCTGTTCTTCATCGGGAGGGCAGATCTGGAGTCCGTTCGGGGCTCCGGAGAGGGGAACCCGTCGCCATCATCATCATCAACCTTCCTCCATCACCAATTTCATGTGCTCACCGTCGTGCGTGAGTAATTCCATCGTAGGCTTGCTGGACGGTGATGGGTTAGATGAGATTTATCATGTAATCGAGTTAGTTTTGTTAGGGTTTGATCCCTAGTATCCATTATGTTCTGAGATTGATGTTGCTATGACTTTGCTATGCTTAATTCTTGTCACTAGGGTCCCAGTGCCATGATTTCAGATCTGAATCTATTATGTTTTCATGAATATATTTGTGTTCTTGATCCTATCTTGCAAGTTGTAGACACCTATTACGAGTTATGATCCGCATACCCCAAGGTGACAATAATTGGGATTCTTTCCGGTGATTACCGTAGTTTGAGGAGTTCATGTATTCACTAAGTGCTAATGCTTTGGTACGGTTCTCTATTAAAAGGAGGCCTTAATATCCCTTAGTTTCCATTAGGACCCCGCTGCCACGAGAGGGTAGGACAAAATATGTCATGCAAGTTCTTTTCCATAAGCACGTATGACTATATTCGGAATACATGCCTACATTATATTGATGAATTGGAGCTAGTTGTGTGTCACCCTAGTTTATAATTGTTGCATGATGAATGCCATCCTACATAATTATCCATCATTGATCCATTGCCTACGTGCTTTTCACATATTGATCTTTGCTACGTTACTTTGCCATTGCCACTATTACAATTGCTACAAAACTGCTACGGTTACTTTTGCCACCATTACCGTTACTTCCATACTACTTTGCTACTAAATACTTTGTTGTCGATATTAAGTCTTTCAGGTGTGGTTGAATTGACAACTCAGCTGCTAATACTTGAAAATATTCTTTGGCTCCCTTTGCGTCGAATCAATAAATTTGGGTTGAATACTCTACCCTCGAAAATTGTTGTGATCCCCTATACTTGTGAGTTATCAGCCTCCGTTACCTAACCCACACAATGCATGCAACATATGTGGCAAAGGATAAGGGCGTGGTGGGATGAGTGAATTGGCAGTTACTCCCCCGTGCATTAAAGTCATTCACGTGCCATTACAGAGATGGCCCCACTACAATTGGCGTTACGCGAGGCACGGAGAACCCAGAAACTGACTCAAGCACAGGTTAATGAAGAAGCAAAGAAGATCTCAAAGGATGAGCTACCACAACTTCCTCGCCTGTGTACTAGACAGGGCCTACCCTGACGACGCTCGGCAGCGCGTTCAGGCCAGGCTCGGGGGCTCCTGTCGGTGCAACAAACCCCAGGCGTGTGTTGCCCGGACTGTACACAGGCTCAAGAGTAAGGTTGCAGCATCCAAGGCAAGGCCAAGCATAAGAGATAGCTCTTTGAGAAGTCAAAGGGCGGATCAAGAAGACCAAGACGAGACAAAGGAACAAGATATCACTAAGGAAAAATCTCCCTTGCCGGGCAGGCGAGCCTGGCGAGGTCGAGGTTACCCCAAAGACAAGTCTCAAGACCACCCCGGCAAGCTTGCTGGGAACACCGAGGGCGGATTACCCATGGGGCTCCATCGCTCCACCTCACAGCAACACAAGTCACCTATCGGTGCGGTGTCAAACCCCCAAGTGATTAAGTGGTTGTTATTTGGCACGTGACAACCATTTCTAGAGGGAATAACCTCCAAATGACACCCGTCTAGGGATGTGTCACGCAAGCAGGCGACAAGGTGGCTGAAGGGCACGACAAGGCTTGCCGGGCTACACCAACGATGTGACACTAAGCGGTGCATTTAATGTGCCTTGTCCTGTCTGCAGAGTTAGGTATGATAGCACTGTTTGCTATCTAATCAGTACATAATGACTGATTTGCCATTGTGGTGACCCCTTGACCCATAAAAGGAGGGCCGTGGCAACCTTAGAAAGGATTCGGACCCTTGTACACTCATACGCGCGTAGCTACTCTTGTCCCGAGGCTACCTTGTCGGGCTAGAGTGCTTCATCTCCACCACGTTCCTTTTATCAATCCACCAAAGTAGGAGTAGGGTATTACGCCTCGCGGCGGCCCGAACCTGGGTAAAAACTGCTCGCGTCATCACTGTCGTGCTGCTCTACACCCTCCGCTCTTTGTGCAATGTGCTCCTTCCCCCTCGCCGAACCACAAGGGGCCGATGGTCCCATAGGTGGCCGTGTTATTCCACGACACAAAGCGTAATGGACAATCTTACCATACCATGGGATCATATTATCCCACTCAGTACATCTTCTGCGCTTTGTGTGTTGGTCAACTTGAATCCACTCTTTGTATTTTGACTTGATCACCCTTGTATCTTATTACCTTCTCTCTTCACTAAGATGGTGTCTTGAAGTTAAACATGAATGTTCACACAGTCTTCTTCTTCAAGACATGTTTGCAATTGGCTCAACTCTCACATGACCAATCTTTGAATAACTCCTTGAATAACACCTTGGTCAACACATAATCTATTCCTTTCAATCTTGAAACCAACATATGGTCTTCAAGAATTACCTATGGACCAACCCTTCAAATATAACTCAAGGCAACCATTAGTTCATAGAGATTGTCATTAATTACCAAAACCAAACATGGGGCACCATGCTCTTTCAACCGTGCCGCCCGCACGCGAACGCGAGCACCCACCACATCGCTTCCCATCGCGAGTCACTGGTCCGAGCGTCTAGATCCAGACCACGCAACCATTGGCTCCCCAAGGTGTCCCCTTCCACAACCACACCGGCGTCAACAGGAGGCACACTGCGCGCCCCGGGCTCCGCAGCGACTCCCGGCCATCGCAACACCTGGCTGAGATCCGCTGCAACCAAAGGCCCTGCCTCGCGTCGTGACCTCCAACACCCACACCGGCGCCCCGAGAAGACCGCCACCCCTCACTTCACAACCGTGCTCCATCCCTCCCAGCGCTCCACGCCGTGCGCCGCCACACCGGAGTCAACCACCGCGCCACCTGCTTGACAAGCCTCCCCGCGCAGAGGAGGCCCGTCGGGGCGCGCAACCCTCGCCCACGGCCTTTGACGGTCGGGCGTCGCCGCCACCACTGGCGCCCAGGGAATCCAGGAGAGAAGGGGCGCTAGGGGCGGCTAGGGTTTCTTCTCCGGAGCCGTCCACGGTAGCGGCCCGTGAGGGAGATGGGAACAGTTTTTGATGTGAGGGGAAACTAACTCGCCTAACTTGTTAGTTTTTTTGAGAATTTTTTTCATTCAAATCACGAATCAGTACAAAGTAGTTGACCCTTACAAGCACACTGAAACGCAAACACAAAGGACCATGAACACCTAGAGTACCCTAATACAACCATAACAGAAGAAGATCTCTGGAGCCCTGTGTCATCATCCCTGCATCTTGAGAGAAGACCCCTGCAGCAGAAGGATCTGCAACCAGTCGCAAGCAGGTCATCATCTTTGACCACGATACAATTGCCGCCACGCTGCTTCCTTCTTTCTTGACACCAGCGCTGAGAGGGCATGGACATCAATCCAACACACCTGCAACAGTCGTCGCCATCTTTGGCTTTGAGTACCGCGAAAAGTGTCCCTTCCGGAAGGAAGAGAATCGAGTCATCCGACCGGTCCAGCACCGCACCCGGGCCATCCGCCCGGACAAAGCAGGATCTCCCACCAGCATCAGCACAAAGGAAGGATAAGAACAGCAGCAGCAAATCATACCAACAAGGAAGAAGAAAGGTCTTCGTCTCCCTGCCTCCATCGCCCATCTGAGGATCCAAACGGCCAGTGCCGATGGACCTCCAACCACCATAGCCCGCGACCTCGACGAGATCCGGGGATCCCCAACACCGCTGGCTCCTAGACGAAGGCAACAGTCTCGCCTAACCGCGAACGGAGCCCGGAGAAACTTATTTCGACGCGACACCACCGCAACGGCCTCGGCAGCGTCTCCCTCAACCCTAACCCTACCACACACACACCTAGCGAACAGACCCGAGGTTCCCCCTACCTCCCGCCGCTGGAGCGGCCGACGGAAAGAGAGGGAACCGGCGACGTCACCGGCGGCGCGCAAGGGATCCCTCGCCTCCTTGATCGCCTAGATCCTACTACTTTCCGGGTGCGAGGCATGTGTTCTGTCTCTAACTTGTTAAAACTTGAGTGGTGAAGTTTTGATCAGATGAAGAGAAAGAAAAAAAGGCTTGCCGATTTGCCCTGCTCCAACGCGGGCGCGCCACGGCAGTCACACCAGGTTCAGCTCCACCAACCGCCCGGCCCACTGAAGAAACAGGAGCTTCCACCAGCCGCCAGTTCCAAGGAACGAGGCATCCATCATCCGCGAGCTGAAGCGCACGCTCTCCCTTCTCACCAACCACCGCCACGCCGTGCGGCCCATCCTCTGACGACGACGGCCATGGCGGCGGCGATGTCGGTGTCGGCCGTGGTCCCGCCGGCGGCGGCGGTGGCGCGCGCGCGGACGCTGCTCTGCGTGCCCGCCACGGCGCGCGCGCCGCGGGAGATGGCGGCGGAGGTGGCCGCCGCCGCCGCGCTCGGCGCCGACCTGGCGGAGCTCCGCCTCGATCGCCTAGCCGGGTTCGCCCCGCGCCGGGACCTGCCCGCGCTCCTCGCCAAGCCCCGCACGCTCCCCGCCCTCGTCACATACAGGTGAGTCACACCACCTCCCTCCGGGGATCATCTCATCTAGGCCAGTCCTGGGAGCAGAGGGCTTCTCGGTTGATTCTTATCTGGATTGGTTTGGGTGGTGTTATAGCGGGGTTTAACTTAATGGGGGATTTTTTTTAACTTCGCCATGTCTCATCATAAGCAAAACAACAGTATGCACTTGTTTGGTTAATTGCGTGTAAACACTGCATGTCGATTTTGCGTCGCTGGCTCATCTAAATGTATGTTGCCTACTGTTGGTTTCATAGGCCAAAGTGGGAAGGTGGTGAATATGAAGGCGATGATGAACCGCGGTTCGAGGCACTTCAATTGGCAATGGAACTGGGAGCTGAATACGTTGATATTGAGCTTAAGGTTTGCACCGAGTTAAACTTTTTTTTCTCTTCTGCGAATCGAATCACAAGGCTAATTCACTAGACAAATAAATCTTTATGCTCTGGAATAGAAGAATTAACATTCCACCGGCATTGTGTGTGTGTGTGTGTGTGTGCCAGTTTGAGCTGATGCTACCAAGTTCTTAACTTAAGAGACACGTGCACTAAGATGAACCCTGTCCAAGGTTAACAAGACACTACTACTAATTAGCATTGATTAGTTTCGGGGATATTACTCTTGCCTTCTGCACCTATGAATAAGTTGGTAGCTGCTTACAATAATCTTGTTATTGTGCAGGTTGCTGACAAATTTATTAAATTCATGTCCGGAAAGAAACCTGAAAACTGTAAGCTCATTGTTTCATCCCATAACTATGATAACACCCCTTCGGCAGAAGAGCTTGCAAGCCTGTTGGCTCAGATTCAAGCAACAGGAGCTGATATAGTAAAAATTGCGACCACTGCTACTGAAATTGTTGATGTTTCAAGAATGTTTCAAATACTTGTACACTGCCAAGTAAGTTCGCTGTCTAATTCTAAGCAAGCTCAGCACACACTAGTGTTAGCCGTTGCTATTTTTCGTGCTTATATTATTGGTCTGCAAGACTGCTGTATATACCTCATTTAGCCCAACATCTGTGATGATACCTTAAGCTAAGATCGAAAAGGATAATATTCTCTATGAGGAATCTTCTCTAGTATATCTGTACTTATATCATCATATCCAGTGTAAGGACATCCAAATATTGCTATTTTTAGTATAAGTTTTGTTGTAGATAATGTACTTCGATGGCCCTTAATAGCAGACAAAACTGTAAATTTCTTAGCTGATAATGCACTTTTGATGCACTGACATCGATTTAGGGGTTCTCGCACTTGCGTGAGATATTATGCTATGTGACATGTTCATGACTCCATGCTCCATTTCTCAGGTGTTTTAGCAGGATTCCTAGTTCACACTATCTTTTATTTGAATAATGCATTAGGAAAAGCAGGTGCCGATCATAGGACTGGTGATGAACGACAGAGGTTTTATTTCTCGTGTTCTCTGCCCCAAATTCGGTGGATACCTTACTTTTGGCTCTCTTGAAAAAGGAAAAGAATCTGCACCTTCACAGCCAACCGCTGCAGACTTGATCAATGTGTACAACATTAGACAGATAGGCCCAGATACTAAGGTTTTTGGTATTATTGGAAATCCTGTTGGACACAGTAAAAGCCCGATTTTGCATAATGAAGCTTTCAGATCAGTGGGTTTGAATGCTGTGTATGTGCCATTTTTGGTGGATGACTTGGCTAAATTTCTTTCGACCTACTCTTCACCAGACTTTGCTGGCTTCAGGTACTTAATCTTAGTGAGTCACATCACGTACTCTATTTCAACCAGAAGTTAATTCTTTCCACCCTATGAACTGGATTGCAGTTGTACAATTCCCCACAAGGAAGCTGCAGTTAGGTGCTGTGATGAGGTTGATCCTATTGCCAGGGTAATTTCATCCTCCCTTCTTCTGTTACTCCATTCATTGGATTGTTGAACCATTTAAGACACCCAGATTAACATTTGGGAGTATGCCGTTTTCTTCAGGACATTGGAGCTGTTAATACAATTATTAGAAAGCCTGATGGGAAACTTGTAGGCTACAATACTGATTATGTCGGTGCAATTTCTGCTATTGAAGATGGAATAAGAGGTTTCTACATGCCACTATATATTGAACCATTGTATTATTGCTGATCAGTATTCAATTTAAGTGGCTTTTAAACAAATTGGCAGCAACACAACAAACGCATTCTACCGTGTCACCACTGGCTGGAAGGCTTTTCGTTGTTATTGGTGCTGGTGGTGCAGGGAAAGCACTTGCTTACGGTGCAAAAGAGAAGGGAGCAAGAGTTGTAATAGCAAACCGCACTTTCGGTATGCATTTGCTCTAGACCCTGTGCTATCGATATTGATCAGCATGCATAGAGCACATGCTGCATAATAAAAGACACGTCATTTTTCATATTGTATCCTTACTCCGCTTCATATTTTTGGCAGCTATACAGTTTGTCGTTACATTTGAATTATTCTGAGTGTGTTGTATCTCAAACGTAACCTTCATTGTACTTTGCAGCACGTGCTCAAGAACTTGGTAACTTAATCGGTGGGCCTGCTTTGACTCTCACGGAGTTAGAAAACTACCATCCGGAGGAAGGGATGATTCTTGCAAACACAACAGCAATAGGAATGCATCCAAATGTCAATGAAACTCCTCTATCCAAGGTTTAAATCTCCTTGTTTTGCTAGTCTGAATTACAGTGAAATATCTTCTGCATTTCTAGTTTCATATATTAATAATATAATTTTGCAGCAAGCGCTTAAATCTTATGCTGTTGTCTTCGATGCGGTCTACACACCGAAAGAGACAAGACTTCTTAGGGAAGCTGCAGAATGTGGAGCCACAGTTGTTAGCGGTTTGGAGATGTTCATAAGGCAAGCAATGGGTCAATTTGAGCATTTCACGGGCATGCCAGGTAAAAAAAATTATGCTTATATTTTTGTGTGCTTGCCCATGAGTTCGTGTGTGGTAGTAAGTCTTACATCGTTTCTCCTATGGCTCGTCATACAGCTCCAGATAGCTTGATGCGTGATATTGTTCTGAGAAAGACATGATAAGGTTTGTTCAAAATGCATCCTTCCCTTCCATAGGACTGTCAGGAAAACTACTTAGGTGCCACTTTCTTTGCACGTTTCCCAGGTTTCCAGTTTTCACATTTGTTCATGGTAGAATCACATGTTCCTTTTTTCCTTCTGTTTTCAAGGTTGTTTGAATTACTAAAATGTGTTGGATATCTGAATGAGGTGGCGATACATTGTCTGGAGATAAAGTCAGTGTGGCGGTGTGGCCATAATATCTGCAGTTTTATTTCTACGGATGCCTAATGGATGGTAAATTTCGATATAACTCTTGTCTTTGTTTTCAGCGGTTGACGATAAATTCCGAGCGCTGTCAAATTCTTTGGACAACCCTAGCGCTGTGAAGGGAGACAGGAGCACATCACTCAAGCCTCGCTTGTGATAGACACATCCATGTCTGTGGGTTTTCGTACAAGTTTTTGGATTTGGAATCAGCAATCAGCTTGAGTAGATTGTGAGATGGCCTCGCTTGAAATTTTGCATTGTATTAGCCCAAATATATTTGTTTGAAGTTGGTGCATCAGAAAACAGCAAGGAGGCTTTGCTTGCCGGATAGCATGAGTTTTGTACTAGAATACTAGTAATAATAATGATAAAGTAATATACACCTGTGGAATCAGGCATGGCATGTTCCATTCTCCAATCAAATTTGCTCCCCGTTCGCGATTGGAGCGCCTTTATCAGATGTTCGGTTTTCCCCACAGGAGGAAACTACAGTTAAATGAGTCGCCGGTTTTCCCTGCAAAAGGAATCAAAAATGAAAACACCAAATCAAAAGAACATAAATAAGCTCCATAAATCTATATCTATACCAATGTAAAAAGACCCAAATGGGCAGATCCAATTAATCTCGGCCATCAAATCATGTCAATCCAACGACCTAGACTGCTTCAATGTCGAGCGCTCAACACGTTTAGTGTGCAGTTAATTTCATACAAAAATAGTGCTAATCACATAATAACATGCAAATAATATCCTACTTAATATTCACATGCATTTAATATACTTCCAAAATTAACGTGCATTGCACGTGCACATTGACTAGTAAGAAGAAACATGAGAGAAGATGTTGGGCTGGTGCAATATTATTAAACAAAGAGATAGTTCATTGCAGCTGCAAATGAAAAGATTGATCTTTGCTTTAACTCGTTCACGGCGAAGGCAGTTGCAGGGAGGTTTGGAATGAACCTGAGGTGTACAGTAGGGTGCAGTAAAATCGAGGTCAATTTTGATAGTTTGGAGGTTGTTGCTGCCCTAATCGGTGGTTATTTTTCTTCAGTGGCTTCTGCTATCTTTGATGACTAGTATTTTATGTTGCTTGACTTTACTCGTGCCATCTAGGATCATTGTAACAGAGAAAGAAATCAAGTAACTCATGAACTGGCTAGAATAGCTAAAGAAATCAAGTAGCTCATGAACTGGCTAGGATAGCTAGATTTTTCTCCTCCAAATATCTGGAAGGACACCGCCCTGAATGTGGTTATTCCTCTTATTATAAGCGATGGTACGATCCTTATGAATGAATAAAGGAGAAGATGATTGTCAAAATAAAAAACAAAGAGATAAGTAAAAATAGAGGTATTTTCACATTGCAAAGCAACAAAGTCTTTACTTCTTCTCAAGAAAAGTCCCCTTCCTCCTCCCGTCGGCGCCGCCGCAGATCCGCCCCGCTTCCGATGGCCTTTGGCCTGTGGAGGTGCGGAGGATCTCGGCCCCTCGCCGACGGGAGGGACCCCGTTCTCGTTTTTGCTAGGTTGAATGTCTTGGTTGGGGCTGTGTGGCGGCGGCGATGTCCCTCGGTAGCAATAATGTCTCCCATGTCCTATACCCGTCCCGATGGTGCTAATAGCGTTGTCGAAGGATTTGTGGAGCTGTGTCTTTGTCGGATCTCCTGGGATTCGGTCGGTGCTGGTCTTCGGTGGATCTATTTGGATCCAGTTTTTGTTCGTCTTCGTTCGTGTGGTTTCAGGTTTGATCTTTCCGATCTACAACTCTCTTCAACGGCGATGGTTCCTGCTCTGGTGTGCTGGTCCTTTGGGGCCTTAGTTCGACAACTTCCCGACTGTCTACTACAACAAGGTTTGCCCGCCTCCGGTGATGGAGGGGCGATGACGGCGGCGCACCTTCAGCTCGCTCCAGTGCTTGTAGTCGTCGCTAGGTGGTCCGTAGACCCGGTTGTAATTTTTATTACCTCTTATGTTCTCTGTACTACCATGCTTAATGAATAGATTGGAAATTTCTCTCGCAAAAAAGAGTCAAAAATAGAGAAAGAAGACATAATACATAAAAAATCAAAAGAAGTTGTCAAAATAAAAAAAACAAAAGAGATAAGTCAAAAATAGAGAAAGAAGACATAATACATAAAAAAACAAATCAAAAGAAGAGAAAAATTGGGGCATTCCGAGAATTGAACTCGGGACCTCTCGCACCCTAAGCGAGAATCATACCACTAGACCAAATGCCCTTTGTTGATAGTAACAGGAAGGAATCGTTTACATCTTTAACTCAGACCGATTGCACAATCTAATTGTCGCCCTGTGGTGATTCAGGCGATAGTTCTTCCGCTCACCCCCACGAGAGCCGGAGCAGGAATTGCAAGAAGAATATATACCCGACTCCCTCCGTCCCGAGTTCAAATCTTGTTTCCCCCCTCCATCTGCTTGATCGCTTCGTCTCCCTGTTTCTCCGTCCCGCGCGACTAGGCCAGGAGGATCCGGCGCCGAGAGGAGTGGCATCGCCGATGTCCGGAGACGCACGCTCACCGCCCCGGGGGGGGGCGCCTTACGCTCTGTACCAGTTCGGTACCAGCGGCGCCGCCGTCGCCGTCGCCACCGCCGTCACGCATCCGCTCGGTCAGCCAATTGCTCCTGCACGCTGCTGTTAACTGGTATATATCGGGTTGGTTTGGTGGGGAAAACAGATTTGCTAGTACCTTGCCGTAATCTGTCACAGGCATACGAATTTTGGGTCATAGTTCAGGCTTAGTTTTACTTGCGTCCATCAGTACTAAACATTTGTTGGCTGAGAAGCTGGGCGACAGATTCTACCGTTTGCCACCGCCTCTTCAAAGGAAAGGAGATGACCAAGGCCACAAGTTGAAAGGATGAGGCAAAATGCCGGGTGATGCCACGTGCTCGCTACATAACATCGAGAGAGTAGGCATCTGTCTCCATTGAGCCGCAGTGCCGTGCAGTGTCGAGATGCGCCTTTTTGTACCCTAAGACTCAATGAAAAATTAGCAGCTCTTTCCAAAGAAAAGCTCATCTGATTTGCAATGAATCGTTATGTGTGGTGGAACTGGAAACTATGTTTAAGTAGATAGAAGCTTGGGATATTTTCCCTGTAGGAAATAGCCGTGTCAGTAAAACAACAGTTTTTTTTTAATTGAATTAGGTTAAGGTATAGTTCTCCCAGCACAACAGGCTGGGTTGAAAAGTGCTCATTGTTTAGAGAGAAGTTTAGGGAGAAAGCACACCACACTGATTCATTCATCCGCAGGGGTATATGTACAGTTACAAGGCCACTGCCTGAGGGAGATCATGGGGTGCCGCATTACCATCGACGTGCGCCACGATCGGGCTACACGGACTAGAGCACGATCGTGTACGCATGGGTCTATACAGAGAGCGTACACGTCGGCCTACTATACAGTCTAACACCCCCCCGCAGTCGTGACGTCGGCGGCAGCGACGCAAAGACTGGACCGGAAATCAGAGAAGACATCCGATGGCAATCCTTTGGTCATAATGTCGGCGAGCTGCTGGCGCGTGGGGACGTGAAGAACTCTGAACTCGCCAAGGGCCACACGCTCGCGCACGAAGTGGATGTCCAGCTCCACATGCTTGGTGCGGCGATGGTGGATGGGGTTGGCCGAGAGGTACACCGCGGACACATTGTCGCAGTAGACGAGCGTCGCCTTGTGCACCGGTGTGAAGAGCTCGCCGAGGAGTTGTCGAAGCCAGACGCACTCCGCCACAGTGTTGGCAACGCCGCGGTACTCCGCCTCGGCGCTGGAGCGCGAGACAGTGGCCTGGCGCTTGGACGACCAGGAAACAAGGGCGTCGCCAAGGTAGACGCAGAACCCGGAGGTGGAGCGGCGTGTGTCGGGGCAGCCGGCCCAAACTGCGTCGGTGAAGGCGCGGAGGTCCAAGACAGCCGAGGCGCGGAGGTGGAGCCCCAAATGATGAGTGCCGCGGACATAGCGGAGCACACGCTTGATCAGCGCAAGGTGACACTCACGCGGATCATGCATATGCAAGCATATCTGCTGGACGGCGTAGGAGATCTCCGGTCGCGTGATGGTGAGGTACTGGAGCGCGCCGGCGATGCTGCGGTAGGCGGACGCATCCTCAACGCGCGGGCCATCAGCAGCGGGAAGTTTGCTCTTGGTGTCGATCGGCGTCGGAGACGGACAGCACGTGTCCATGCCAGCACGATCCAGGACGTCCTCGGCGTACTGGTGCTGGCAGAGGAAGAAGCCAGCAGGCGTCCGCGTGACTTGGATGCCGAGGAAGAAATGGAGAGGACCAAGGTCCTTCATCGTGAACTCGCGGGTGAGGCTGGCGATGATGCGGTGAAGAGCTGCCGGAGTCGACGCGGTGAGCACGATATCATCTACGTAAAGTAGAAGAAGGGCCGTGTCCGCGCCGTGTCGAAACGTGAACAGGGAGGAGTCGGAGCGGGTGGCGGTGAAGCCAATCGTCTTGAGGTAGCCGGCGAAGCGGAGGAACCACGCCCTGGGCGCCTGCTTCAAGCCGTACAACGACTTGGAGAGGCGACAGACATGATGCGGACGCTCGGGGTCGACGAACTCGGCGGGTTGGAGACAATAGACCTCTTCCTCCAGGTGCCCATGCAAGAACGCATTGGAGACGTCGAGCTGGTGGACTGGCCAGCCGCGCGACGCAGCCAAAGTCAGCACAGTGCGGATCGTAGCAGGCTTGACGACGGGCGAGAAGGTCTCTCCATAGTCGACGTCGGCGCGTTGACGAAAACCGCGGACGACCCAGCGCGCCTTGTAGCGGGCGAGGGAGCCATCGGCGTTGAGTTTGTGCTTGAAAATCCACTTGCCGGTGATGAGGTTAGCGCGGGCAGGACGCGGCACCAGCTCCCATGTCCTGTTCCGGACGAGCGCGTCGTACTCGTCGCGCATGGCGGCGAGCCACTGTGGATCGCGAGTAGCAGCACGGACAGAAGCGGGAACCGGAGAGATCGTCGGCGACGCAACGACAGTGGAGGCGTCATAGTACCGAGGATTGGGCCGGAAAATGCCACGCTGAGCGCGCGTCACCATCTGTCGTGGAGCAGTCGATGGAGACAAAGCAGCGAATGGCGGTGAAGAGCAGGGCGAGCTGATGGACGAGGTGGAGCTGTCGACAGAAGAACCCACCGCTATGGGACGCAGGGCGAGGGCGCGCTCGAGGCAGAGCCCCCCGCCGCCAATCCACTGGCCGCGCTGGTCGATGAAGAGCGGGCGTGCGCTGTGGATCGCGAGCGGGGCGTACTGGGCGCGCTCGGGGCGTCCAGTGATGATCGCGTCGCCGTAGTAGAAGTAGACGGTGGCGCAGGCACTTCAGGCCTCCCGACGTGAATCGGGACCTGCAAAACTGGCGGCGAGCTTGCAGGAAGTGGCAGAGTGGTGGCACCGGGTGAGGCTTTGGCAAAGGGGAACACCGTCTCATGAAAGACCACATGCCGGGAAGTGAAGACGCGCCGTGAAACGGGATCAAAGCACCTGTAGCCGCGATGATCCGGAGGATACCCAAGAAACACACAGGCCGTGGAGCGGTGGTCAAGCTTGTGTCGGGTGGTGGCGGTGAGATTCGGGTAGCACAAGCATCCGAAGACACGAAGAAGTGTGTAGTCAGGGGGCACGCCGAGCAAAAGCTCATGGGGTGAGCGTGGTGAGCTGGAACGGCATGGTCTACGGTTCAGAAGATAGGTGGAAGCGCTGAGTGCCTCGGCCCAGAAGCGGGCGGGCATGGAGGCATGAACAAGCAGGGCACGAACGCCGTCGTTGAGCGTGCGGAGGGCACGCTCAGCCTTGCCGTTCTGTTGGCTAGTGTATGGACAGGTGAGGCGAAAGTGAGCGCCGTGGCGAGCAAGAAGCGAGCGCACCCCAGCGTTGTCGAACTCGCGCCCGTTATCAGTTTGTAAAGCAAAGATGGGCAACTGAAATTGCGTCTGAACATAAGCAAAAAACTCGACAAGGATCTGCAACATTTCAGACTTGTGCTTGAGGGGAAAGGTCCAGACGTAATGCGTGTAATCATCGAGGATAACCAAGTAATACTGATAGCCAGATATGCTTACAATAGGTGAAGTCCATACATCAAGATGCAAGAGTTGAAAAGGAAACATGCTATGACTGCTAGAAGACTCAAACGGGAGACGGATGTGCTTGCCAACGCGACATGCATGGCATACATGCGGCGTGGACTTGGTGAACTCAAGGGGAAGAGCTGCTGACGACGCGTGCCCGGGGTGCCCAAGTCGCTGGTGCCAGAGATCGATCGTGACAGCGCCAGCAAACCACCGTGAGGAGGAAGACGAGGGACGGCCCACAGAGTAGAGATCGCCGCCGGAGTTACATCGGAGGATCACCGCCTTGGTTCGAAGGTCCTTTACAGAGAAGCCAAAAATGTCAAATTCGACAGAAACGGGATTGTCACGACATAGTTGACGGACAGAAAGAAGGTTCTTAACGAGAGATGGACAAACTAGAACATTGCGGAGTGGAAGGGGTGACGTGCCAGCAATGAGAGAGCCAGTGCCAATATGGGTGATTGGCAGGCACTCACCACTACCGACGATGACGCGGGAGTCAGAGGTATAAGGGTGGGCGGAAAGGAGATTACCAGGCGAGGATGACATGTGCGACGCGGCCCCAGAGTCGAGGTACCATTCCTGGGAAGTGCTGGAAGACGACGGCCCGGCGGTGGCGCTGTGAAGCGCGGCCTGCAGCGAGGCCATGTCCCAGGCAGGAACCGGTGAGGACGACGAGCTCGCCCCGGCGTGCCCGTAGCCAGCAGGCGGACCATGGCCAGGGAGCGCGCCGGGAGCGCCATAGCCCGGCAGAGCGCGCGGAGCACCGTAGCCGTACGGAGAAGGCATGGGCATGGTCGGTGCAGCCATCATAGCCTGCTGATGGGGCGTGCCAGGCCGCGGCCCGAGGACGCCAGAGTCAGGGGCGCGCCAGGCCATTGGCCAGGCCTGGACGAGACCGGTCCAGGAGTTGGCCCCGGGCGCTGGAGCGGGCATGGTCGGTGGCCGTGGCGAAGAGGAGGCCGGCGAGGGGGGCTGGCCGTTGCCGCGTCCGCGGCGGCGTCCACGCCCGCGCCCACGCGAGGCGTCGGTGACCGGAGTAGGCGGCTGCTGCGGGGCGGGTGCTGGCGGGGCGGTGCCGCGCCCGCGATCATGGCGTGGGCTGACTGAAGGCGCGCCGTCTGTTCGGCACGGTGCTCTTCGAGAAGAAGAAAAGAGCGGACCTGAAGGAATGAGGGCAGCGGAACCTGGGACGTGATATGAGGAATCACGGCGTGAAACTGGCGGTTGAGCCCTCGAAGCAGGTGGAAGACTTGGCGCGTCTCCGTCAAGCCCTGGCCAAGATCACGCAGTCAGTGAACGCCTTGAGGCGTGTGCAGTACTGCATGATGGTGAGGTCGCCCTGGACGAGCGCGTGGTACTCGGCGTCGACGTAGACCGCGCGGGCGAGCTGGTTGTCGCGGAAAATGCCGTCGACGGCGGCCCAGACGGTGAGCGCGGTGTCGTCGGGCTGCATGACGGCGTCGAGGAGCTCCGGCGAGATGGTGGTGTAGAGCCAGTGCACCACGACGTGGTCAGCCATCAGCCACTCCGGGTTGTCGAGGCGAGAAACAGCCTCGGGGTCGACGTGATCACGAAGGCCGAACATGCCGATGACGGTGTCGAAGTGGCGGCACCACTGCGAGTAGTTGCCGGCGAGGAGGTCCAGCGTGACGGGAACGTGGCGACGGATGTCCACCGTCTGTAGGATCGACGAAGGGAAGGTGGGTGCCGGGGCAGCAACTGGAGCCACACGGGCCGCGGGGAGTGCGGGCGCCGGTGGGAGCGCTGAAGCAGCTGGCGCAGCCGGGGCGGTGTCACCACCAGTAGCAGGAGGCGCGTTGGCGAGGGGAACGGCGTGGAGCGGATCGGCGTCGCCGGCGGGCGCCATAGGAGCGGAAGTGGAATCGGTGTCGTGCGCAGATGGGTTGAGCAAGACGGGAGTATCTGATACCATGTTTAGAGAGAAGTTTAGGGAGAAAGCACACCACACTGATTCATTCATCGGCAGGGGTATATGTACAATTACAAGGCCACTGCCTGAGGGAGATCATGGGGTGCCGCACTACCGACGTGCGCCACGATCGGGCTACACGGACTAGAGCACGATCGTGTACGCATGGGTCTATACAGAGAGCGTACACTTCAGCCTACTATACAGTCTAACACTCATCCATCATAGCACATGATAATCTGTGCTTTGGGAATATCTGTCCTCATGGATGATGGTCTATATGTTGATATAGATGAGACATGTATTTGAATGGAATGCATGTATTATATGCTGTCTATGCTTATTACTTCTCCTAATCAGTTTAAATTCTTGGCTTGGTGTATTTCCCCATTCAAACATTTAGTAGGGTTTGATACCAAAAAACAGAATGCGACAAATGAGCCTTTTTGTCGGGACCATAGTGGATAATGGTTAACATCAGCAAACAAAAGGGGACATATGGATGTGGAGCCAAAGCAAATTAAACATATATTGGTTTGACCAAAACTAAGGAGGTCGCATGCTCCAGATTTGTTGTGATTTTTTGGAGATATTTGTCAAGTAGCACCTGGATTGAAAATTGATAACAGTGAATTGTTTATTGATATGCTGCTAAATGATAACGCTGTAAAAGGATGGCCACTCTTTTATGTATATTTGTTTCTCCAAGAAATAAGAAACCCTTTATATATGTACCATCATTTTCATCTTGCAGACGTTATCAAAATTAGACTCCAAATGCAGCTTGCTGGGCAAAGAGGAAACTTAGTTGGAATGGTAAGCACAGCCTCAGGTGTGGCATCATCTATGTATCACCTATTAATGCTAAATTTAATAGTTTTAGTGAAACCTATCAGGGGGCAATATTTACACAAATGGTGGAAAGGGAAGGGCCTCGATCACTCTATCTGGGATTTGCACCAGCATTGACTAGATCCCTCATCTATGGTGGCCTTCGATTAGGATTGTACGAGCCCTGCAAACATGTCTGCAGCTACGCATTTGGTTCAACAAACTTTGCTTTTAAATTTGCATCGGGAGTAGTTGCTGGTGCCCTAGCAACTGCATTGACAAATCCGATGGAGGTTTTAAAGGTACAATATTGTGATACTTAATTCAAAGTATGAAATAGTTTTATGGACTTGATTTTGATCTGGGCACATCCTATAGGTGAGGTCACAGATGAGTACAAGCAGAATTAGTACAATTGGAGTGATGAGGGAAATTGTATCAGAGGAAGGAGTCAAAGCGCTTTGGAAAGGAGTTGGCCCAGCTATGGTGAGAGCAGGCTGCCTCACGGCATCACAAATGGCAACTTATGATGAGGCCAAACAGGTATACACCATTTTTTGTTGTCTTTTGATTGAAAGGAATGATTGTCGCATGTACTACTAATTGAGCCACCACTGAATTTTCTTCTTTACTAACTTTAGGTCTTACTGATGTGGACGCCACTTGAAGAAGGTTTTCAATTACATCTCATGTACTGTGAAATTTGTCCTGCATTTTGTTGCCTATACTTGGATGAAATATGTTGATAGCTATTTTTCTGTGGCTGAAAGGTCGAGCTGCATCGCTGGAACGGCTGGTACACTTGTGACTGCACCTATTGACATGATCAAAACAAGGCTAATGCTGCAACGGGAGTCCAAAGGTGCCAGAGTATACAGGAATGGTTTCCATTGTGCTTACCAGGTGTTAATCTTCATTCTTAGCTATGAATTTGTATTTTGAAGTGTGCGTCCGTGAATGAAATTGGAAATCTTTGGTAAATAATATTAAATTTAATCGCTTAACATAGCACCAAATTGCACGGTTAGTAGATAGTAGTTGGCGCAATATGAGAAAAGGAGCATATTTGAAGAGTAGAAATGCATTAATTTTACAGAGTACCAACAATTGGCACTCTATTCAAAACAGGAATATAGAAAGTTATTCCCACCAACTATAAGAGGATTCACATTTTCTAGAACCCCATGCCATGTCTATAGTTTATGTTGGGAATTAAGTGTAAAGAAAAATGCTTTCATTTATTTGGAGGTCACAGATCTCAAATCTTAAGCAGCTAATGTATCTTATACATTCTTTTCTTGGTTCACAGGTTGTCCTGACAGAGGGTGTAAAAGCACTTTATAAAGGGTGAGGAACTGAGGACTTCGTAAATAACATATATACTCCCTCCGTTCCTAAATATAAGTCTTTTTAGAGATTCCAATTTGGACTACATACAGAGCAAAATGAGTGAATCTACACTCTAAAGCATGTCTATATACATCCGTATGTCGTCCATATCGAAATCTCTAAAAGGACTTATATTTAGAAACGGAGGGAGTATATATAATTTTTTCGCTTTATTCAACAAGTCTTGATCATGCTATTTTGTTAAATCATTTGCAACTCTTGAGAGAAAAAAAATGATAAATATAAACTTTACCAGTATACTTATGAAAACGGCAACTAGTTAAAGATCAGTAGGATATGATTATATGAACCACAATCCAAAGCTCTAGTTATCGTCATTTTTTACATTGAAACATTATAACGGGATTTACAGCTACTACAGATTGAATCGATCCATTCGGATTAGTTTCTATTTGAGCCTCTTCCACTGTGATTTCCTAACAAACTCTGCAAAAATTTCAGTGGGTTTGCCACCTTCGCAAGGTTGGGCCCTCAAACAGCTATCACTTTCGTCGCGTGCGAGAAGCTGCGGGAACTCGCTGGAATGTCTGCTATTTAGTACCGCATGAGATTGAAGAAAAATACAGTTCAATATTTGACAAGTTGAAGAGCATATTTTACTCTTTATCAGCATTTCTTTCCACATTCATGGCAAAGGAAAATCATGAGGGTCTGTCAGAATTGAAGTACTGATTTTTGAAAGGATAAATTTTTAGCATGGGCTGCTTTAATGGTTAGCCTGTACTACTTGTTACTGATCAGATTTTCGCTTCAGGTCACAAAGTAGCGAGGACAGAATAATGTTACTCTCCATTTCTGATTTTCAGTCTGAGCTTCACATCGTTTATGTTCTTCAGACTGCAATTTTATATCCAGATGGTGTTTTTGTCATGAGAGATCATGATTTTATTTGTATTAAAAAATGGATCATTAATGCCAAACTGCATGACAGTACACAGTACAATCAGTGCCTAGATAAACAATGTACCAAGGAAGAAAAGATAACTAGTGGGAAAATGCTGTTCATCAAGTTCGGTCTGCCAAATATCAGTGTAAATCAGAACTGAGCAATGGATAATTATCTTCAAATGGCTGGAATCCAGCAAAATGAACGTGCTAACTATGCGAAGGGGTTTTTCTCCTTCATAAAAAAAGAGAGACAAGATGTGGGTTATTACAAGAACAAAATGGCCCCCACTTCTCCATATATTAATAAACTTCTCAATAAATTTACATACAAAGAACACGTGAGCCAGCTCCGTTTTATCTCAGCTCAACTCTCAATTTACTTTTCACCTCTTCTCTCACGTTCCACTGCAACCCAAATTGTAGTTAAGATCAGAATCCGATCAAATCAAGACAGCACTTAAAAATCATAGTATAATGTAACTCGGTTGCACGTACCTGCATGTCGTTGATCTCCTCGTCTGTGAGTGACCGTTCCATTGACCTATAGGCTATCCTGTAGCAATGACTCGTCATGCCTTTCTTGTTTGTGAAATTGTCTATTAGTTTTACCTGTAAAACAAAAAAAACAGCCCTTTAGATTGAGCGAGATATGGACCTATCAAATTCCATGATACCACAAACTGGTAACACTAGATAAAGAAGCTTAGGCTCCCAACAATCACCGCTAACATTTTAAGATAGAGATTAAACAGCGAAAGAGTTTGCCTATAGGTATGCATGTTACGTGGAGTTGTGGACATTGACAAGAGTTGGGGCCCATGGAAATGAACTAGAACCGTAATGTACCATACTAGCAGGAGGAGCTACAAACAATGCAAGGAAAGTCTGGCACTAACTAAACCATTGCCGGATAGAGTACAAAGCAAGGCTGCCATAAGCTTGCAGAGACTAGATCAAATTCTCGTCTAATTTGGAGCTATGTTATGCTACTCTTTGGAGTACCACTTACTACAGAAATACTGCATACTGCATACTACTGAGCCACAAATTGTGTGACAAGTAATTGTTGGTTATCTCACTAAGAAATTTTGAACATGGCAAGTGCTTAACACAAATTCGATTTACAGCCATGCGTCCAAATCAGAGTGCATACCTCCTCTACAAGATCTCCAGCAATTCCTCTGACAACCTCACATAAATTGTTCTCTGTAAATTCATCATTTATCCAGAAACTCATATCCTTGTAACAGGGTGGAAACTGTAGAACAGAAAAAAGGTCAGCTAGGGTGGCTTGATGAATACAAATCAATCAATGCAAATCATATCAGGATACATTCTTAATACAAATTTAACCATATTTACCCATTAGATGGATGACACAAACAATCTAAGCTGCAAATTCTAATGCTAGATGATCCAAACTAATGGATGCACAAAGATTTGGTTTAATTTGTTCCAGTGGGCATGCTTTGCATAGTCAAATGAGCTCAACCAGATGGGAGCAATTATCTTCAGCATCCTAGTGACATTCTAGCATTTCGCAAGATGCAGAACCACTCTTATACTAGAACAAATTAATTTTATCTACGGATGATATACAGATACACGTGGTATATGATATTGCATACCTTCGAGAATGGCTTGAACTTGACCCCAAGCTTGCCTTTAGAGAACTGGATAATAACAATACAATCTTAGCCATAAAGTTGAAAGTGTGCATATGAAGAAAATCAGTTCAGCATAGAGTTATGGACAAAGTTTTGTTCTGTTAACTAAATTTTCTGATATTACTGCAATAGGACTAAAGAGATGGCCCAGAGGTATACCAACTGAAATAAAGAGAGTAACCTGAGTTTTGAGCATATGTCAGAACTCAGGAACAAACATATCAGTTATTATGTCAAGTGTTAAACACTCATTACGAAACATAAGTTGTTCTTGCGAAACTCTTAGAAATAGAAAGCACAAGTTCTTCACATCAGAATTTCAAGTTTAGTACTAGTAACTCAACACTATCATGATTTTCATTTAGAGATCAAACACTCGGTCTTCCGAAATTTATAATCTATAAATACAGTAAATTAGTAATCCTAGAGATCAAAGGGGGTGGCACAGAAAGATGAGCTCTGTTGAATAGATCAGCACATAAGTCAGAGGACAGAGATAGATTAAGAGGCTATATTGCTTCAACATCGACAATTACTTTTCACACGATTTGTGGCTCAGCAGTATGCAGTATTTGTTTAATATGTGAACATAGTGAGATAACCAACAATCCAATAGTAGCAGCAATACCTGGGATGTGAACCGCTGATCATTTGACCAGAACAGTCGAATATCTGGAATATCAAAGAGGACCATTGCTAGTCGCTCCAAGCCTAGTCCGAAGGCCCATGCAACATGATCTGTCCTACCATTGCTTTTTAAAATTTCCTGTTCAGTGACCCCACATCCCAAAACTTCCAACCAGTCACCCTGCAAAGGTGATACAGTTCTTTCAGACCAGGCATCATGTCGACACAAGTTGTGTAACATGTTTTACTTCAATTCACTTACTACAACAAACCTGGAAATATATTTCGAGTTCAAAGGATGGGTTGGTGAATGGGAAGTAAGTATCAACCCAGCGCATCTCCACAGCACCTGCACACAACATATTATTATCTAGTTTAGCTGACATGTGAAGCTATTTTATCATTTCCTTTGATGACAAGGAGCAAGCCAACGCATTTTTTACCAAATAAATGTGTTGCCAAGCCTTCCAGTGTTTTCTTGAGGTCTGTAGCTGCATATGCTGTCCCATCCATGCCGGAGCCTGACCAGTCATCTGGAGAGAAGACACGAAAGCCTTCCATCTGTATGCGTGAAAGATCAATAGAATTCATAACATATCTTGTTTTGAAAACATTTAAGTACAATCTGGGAAATACAGTTACCTGATGGAAGACAGGGTAATGAGTTGAATCAATAGAATCCCTACGATAAACATCTCCAATTACAAGAAAGTGTCTATGCCCTTCTCTTAGCAGCTCTGCTTGATGAGCGCTGGTATGACACCTCAAGACTGTTTGAGAATCGACATAGTATGTGTCATTGTAACTCCGGCTTACATGGTCGGCAGGGACCAAGACATCATCAAAGTTCTGCAGAATGCACCACCTCAAGGTCAGTGAGAAGGTAAGAACAACCATAGTTGGTTTTAGTTGTAGATTTATTAATCTGGAGAACCAGCACACAGCAACTAAGTGTCCGTTCACTAGAAAAGGGAGGACAGCAGGAGAGCAAAGGAACAATCAATTGGACTCTTGCACAATCTTGAATCTTAGCGTTTTTTCCTCTCACACTCTTTTCCACCCCAAGTGCCAGGTTTCATTTGACCATATAATTAGAATTGCCCTTAGTTAGTCACAAGTGCTGCACCATGCTTAAGTGATTACCATAAAAATGTAGGGTCTTCTTAGCTCACATTCAGCTTTTATATTCAAGCTAATATACGCAATAAGCTATTGGTAGATCATACCTGCTTAGTAGAAACAAGAGGGCAGAGGTCATCGAACTTGACAAACTGGCCAGGAAAACTTTTGTCAAAGTAATCGTAGATAGTATTCTTGAGAATCCCTAGAGGGTGGTTATCCCTCCTGTGCAGCTGAAGACCAATTTTTGAATAAATGGTGTCTGGCACATTGTTCGTCGGGTCATCCTCCTTGACGACATCTACAAAGGACATCGAGACAAATCAGCGCCTGCTAGCTTGAGACTTGACACGGCGCTGTGATACATTGCGATTTAACTCCCCGCCAAATTCCATTGGGATATTAGCACCACAATCAATGACATGCCATTTCGGAACCCAACGCTCGAGTGACAGCGCAGCACTTATACTGCCGGTAAGCTCCGGAAGAATGTGAGCACTAGGCGTATCAACTTCACCTTCCTCCTAAATCCCATTCTAAGACTAATTTTATGCCTGGTCATGTTAAAAAAAGAAGAGAAAAGGTCCAGTGCGGAACAATGCCAGCAGCCAAAGTTAACCAAGCCTAAAAACCTCTCTCCCCACTGCCAAATTCTAGAACCCTCCTCCTCCGAGGCCAAGATCCCGCCGGCAACAGGGACATGAGAACTCACCCTCTCGCGCGATCTTGACGCCGCCCACCTCTACGGCGGCCTCCGCGGCAGCCGCGGACGTACGGAACGCCCGTGCCCCTGCCGGCGGCGGCGGCGCGGAGGGGAGGAAGCGGGCGGCGAAGAGCAGGCGACGGGCGCGCGAAGGAGAGGGGCATGGGGAAGGGGCGCGTGTGGAGGAGAAGGCGGCGGTGGTGGGAAGCGTGGCCATGGCGCGCACACGAGCGCGGAGGCAGGCGGTTCGGATAAGCGGGCGCATGGCTGCGTTGGCCGGATTGTCGCGTGGTTTTTCCGGGTGGGAGAGCGAAAGCGAAAGGGGGACGAAGACACAGGGGAGAGGAGAGCGAGGGTTAAGATAAGGGGAGCGTTAAAAGGAAGAGAATAGAGTGTGGTTTAAGGCTTGAGATAAATACGCTCATGGTTATTATAGTTGCGACCGAAGCACGATACGGTCACTGAACTTAGAAATACGCTCGATACGGTCATTCAATACGATGTGACGTGAAAATACAGTCACTGTAGCACGTACACGGTGGGTACAGCGCTGTTGACCACGTGTTGACCGGTCGTCCAGGCCAGGTGGCGAACCGTGGAGGCGTCGTCGTTGCTCTTTTGCATTTAGCCCCTGGCCACCGTGAAATCCACCCATTCACCCCTCCTCCAGTCACGTCGCCTCTTCGTCTTCGATTAGAAACAGGGGAGCGGCTGCTGCATAGGCGACGCCGCCCCCGACGGTGCAGGCGAGCTGAGGCGTGGAGCTCGTCAGCGCTTGCACAGGCGGCGCCGCCGCGCGTGTTCTTCTCGCTGGAGGCATCGGGGATGGCCCATGTTCGTCGCGCGGAAGGGGCGCCACCCCCTCTGTACAGTAAGTTTCCGCCCCCATGGAACCCGAGCCTTTTTGTGCGTTTTGATCGTCAAAAGACCTCCTTTTAGGGCCGCATTGCCATCTTAGATGTGTTCTAGTTGCTAGGTAGGACCGAGTGTTCTAGGGTTTTCAGTCAGGAATTGGGGGGTTAAGGGAATAGGGGCTAAGGGTTTTTGAGAAGTTACCAAATTGAAGATATCATTGATTGTGATGCATATACTGCTGTTGTTTTTCTGTCAGGTCGTCGAAGCAGCAATTTTTCGGTGCAGATCAACCATGGTGGATTTTTTGTTGGCCAAGGCACGAATCGTTCTTATGTTGATGGACGTGCCATTTGGTATGATCAAGTGGAAAGGGTCACCTGGTCTCCTATTATGATTGAAAATCTGGTGGAAGAAATAGGTTATGAGATGGCAGGGAGGGTTAAGGTTTTCTACTGTGTCCCCATCCTCACACTTAGCACAAATGGTCTCAGGGCAATTACTGATGATGAACAGGCTGCCATAATGCTCATGTTTCTTGATATTGGTCATCACTTTTTCAATATCTATTTGGATCATGATGATAGCTTCTGTGCAAACCTTAGTGAGGATGATGTTCTGAATCATCCAAGAGCTACTCTGCCTCCAGTTTTCAGCCCAACAAGAAGAGTTCATAGCAATGCAGAGAATGCAGAGAATGCTGAGGCGGAGACAGAGCATGGAGAAGCTGAGGCAGAAGCAGATCATGGAGAAGACGAGGCAGAGCATGGAGAAGCTGAGGCAGAAGCAGATCATGGAGAAGATGAGGCAGATCATGGAGAATCTGAGGCAGAAGCAGATCACGGAGAAGATGAGGCAGAGCATGGAGAAGCTGAGCAGAAGCAGATCATGGAGAAGATGAGGCAGAGCATGGAGAAGATGAAGCAGAGACAAATGTGCCACCTATTCCTATCCAAGTTGTGTATCCTAATTGTGATGATGAGGAGGATGTCAACCAGTTTGAGTTTGTGAAGAGGGCATCAGTTAATATAGAGGATGGTAATCAAAGACATGAGGAACATGCAGAGCTAGATGGTGATGCAGGTGGAAATTTGAGAATGAGGAGGAGTGCTAGGCAAAACCAGCAGACCTCTGCAATTGAAGAAGATGATGGAGCAAGTGATAGTGATGATGAAGATTATGAACCTGATATGCTTGTGGACAGTGATAATGAGATAGGGGATGATGATGATGATTTGTATGCAGATAATGTAGATGAGGATGAACCTGAGCAGAGAGATGAAAAGAAATCAAATGATAAAGCAAAGCAAAAAGGGAAAGAGAAAGTAGTTCCTACCAATCAACAAAAAGGGAAAGAAGCATACCAGTCTGATGAAGACATGTCAGAAAATGATGATTTGTGGGCTCCTGATTCAGATGATGAAGAGCTCAATTTGAAGTTCAAATCCTTCAGAGAAGATGATCTTCATAAGCCAAGGTTTCATGTTGGGCAGGTGTTTGAGAGTGTAGAGTTGTTGAGGACTGCCATCAAAGAGTACTCATGTCAGAACAGAGTTGATATCAAGTTGCCTGTGAATGACAGGAAGAGATTGAAAGCAAAGTGTGATGAAGACTTCACATGGTACTTGTGGGCATCATATGATAACAGGACTATGGCTTTCATGGTGAAAAGATATGTGAGTGAGCACACATGTAGCAAGAAGTGGAAGATTAGGGCTTTCACAGCTAAATTCCTAGCACATAAGTACCTAGAGATGTTCAGGGCTGATCAAGACATGAACCTTATGAATTTTTCTAGGGTTGTTCAGAAAGAATGGCATATGACACCAGGTAGAATGAAGTTGCAGAGAGCTAGAAGGATGGCAATGAAAATAGTATATGGTGATGAAGAAGGGCAGTACAAGCTGCTTTGGAATTATGCTAATGAAGTCAGGAGAAGCAACCCTGGCTCATCATTTTATGTTTCCCTTGGTGAGAATGCAAGGTTCAGCAAGCTATACATGTGTCTGGATGCTTGCAAGAGAGGATTCCTTTTGGGTTGTAGGCCAGTGATTTTTCTTGATGGCTGCCACATAAAAACAAGGTACAGAGGTCAACTACTAGCAGTTGTTGGTGTGGATCCAAATAATTGCATCTTTCCAATAGCAATTGTTGTTGTTGAAGTTGAGGACACCCCTAACTGGGTGTGGTTCCTTGACACACTGAAAAGGGATCTTGGCATCATCAACACTGAACCCTGGACTATCATGTCAGATAAGCAAAAGGTAACACTTGGTAATGTTGATCTTCATCTTGTACTTGTTTCATGCACTTGTCACTGTTGGTAGCTATAGTAAAAGCCTTTCATTCATACAATGTGCAGGGTCTCATTACTGCAGTTGAACAACTATTCCCTCAGTCAGAACACAGATTTTGTGTGAGGCACATGTGGCAGAACTTCCAGCAGCATTTCAAAGGGGATATTTTGAAGAACCAACTATGTAAGATAACAAGGAGCAACACAGTTCAGTTATATGAGAAGGGGATGGATGAAATGAAGCTACTAAATGCAGATGCTCACAAGTGGCTTCATGAGCTGGAACCCAACACTTGGGTGAAAGCCTTTCAGAAAGATTTGCCAAAATGTGATATATTACTGAACAACATATGTGAAGTTTTTAACAGGTTAGCATGATCATTTTTTGATGCTTAGGTTATTTGCTAACACCTTACCAAAATATTTACTAACAGGTTAGGTTATGTACTGAACAACAAATGTGACATTTGCAGGTATATTTTGGAGGCTAGGGAGCTGCCAATACTGACCATGGTTGACAGAATATGTAGGCAGCTTATGACCAGACATTATAACAAGCAGATTGAATCAGACAAGTGGCCAGGAAATATATGCCCTAAAATCAGGAAACAAGTTGAGAAAGCAAGTGAGTTTGCAAACACATGCTATCTAGATTGCTCAGGTGATGGTCTTTTCCTAGTAGGTGATAGAGGGACAGATTACATAGTTGACTTGCATAAGAGAACATGCACTTGTAGAAGAATTCAGAAATCAGGGGTGCCATGTTCTCATGTGGTAGCCTGCTGTAGGAATGAAAGAATTGATCCTCTTGAACTGGTAGACCCTTGCTACTCAAAGCAAATGTTCAAGAAGGCATATGAAAGCATTATCTATCCTTGCAAAGATAGGAGAGAGTGGGAGGACATGTGTGGGCCCCCAATACTGCCACCATTGTACCAGAAGCATGTAGGAAGGCCATCCACTACAAGAAGACAAGCACCTGGAGAGGTTGACCATAGAAGGGGAGGGAAAAAATCACAAGGCATGGTGTAATCATGCATTATTCATATTGTGGTGAGCCAGACCACAACAAGTCTGGATGCAAATACTTGAAGGCAGGAATTCGACCACCAAGTGGAAATAGTAGAGGCAATGGTGAACCCAGTGGGGCACCCACAGCTCCAGATGAAGGCAATGGTGCACCCACTGTGCCACCCACAGCTCAACATCAAGATGATCCAGTGTTAAATCAGGTAATAAAGAGTTGCAGCTCCTAACAACCAAATGCATTATATTCATGATTGCAATACAGCTGACCATGGTCTAATTGCAGGGAGTTGAAGAGCCAACTGCTGTGTTAGAAGATCTTATGGTGGATAACATGGTTGCCCATGTATAATTACTGCATAATTACTGTTATTTCCTTACTGTTTTTCTAGTATCATATATTTGAGAGAGGCCATTACCTTATCACATATTGTGCAGATGCCAACACCAAGGGTTGTTCAACAGAGGCCATTACCTTATTCTGGGTTTCTAACTGCTGCCCAAGTGATGCTCAACCAGACTAATGCTAGTCAAGGTAGTCAAGCTAGCTCAAGCACCATTAGGCCAGGTGAGTTGGCACAAAAGCTGGAGGCAATGAAAAATCAGAAAGATAGGGAGTTGGAGGAGAGGAAGCAAGCCATCCTTGCTTCTAGGAGGGAAGAAGAATTGAAAAAAGTTCAAGACATAACAAGGAAGAAGCATGAGGTAGCACAGAAGAAAGCAGAACTGGCTGAGAGAAGAAGATTGGCTGCACTGGAGAGGAGTGCCAAGAGAAAAGAAGAAGCAGAGATAAACAAGAAAGCTCAAGCTGAGACCAGACAAATTATTGCAGAAACAATGAAGACTATAGCTGCAGAGAAAAAGGCAAAGCAAGAGGCTGAGAGAAGAGCTGCTGCAGAGAAGAAGGAGGCACAAAAGAAAGCAGACAGGGAGGCAGCTGTTGCAAAGAAAGAAGAGGAGAAGAGAAAGGCTGCTGCACAGAGAGAAGAAGAGAAGAAACAAGCTGCTGCTAGGAAAGAAGAAGAGAAGAAACAAGCTGCTGCTAGGAAAGAAGAAGAGAAGAAGTTGGCTGCTGCTAAGAAAGAAGAGGATAAGAAGCTTGCTGCTGCTAAGAAACAGCTGGAGAAGAGGCCTGCTCCAAAAAGAAACCCAAGCTGGCTAGCCAATGAAGCTGATTATCCAAACAAATCAGCAAGATCATCAATGTTTGATGTCTTTAGGTAGTTTTCAAAGATATGCCTGTTTATGATCATGTAGGAGGTGTTCAAATGAGCATTTATGGAACTTGTGTACTCATTTTGGTGGTGAAGGAAATATGCCCTAGAGGCAATAATAAAGTATTATATATTTCCTTATATCATGATAAATGTTTATTATTCATGCTAGAATTGTATTAACCGGAAACATAATACATGTGTGAATACATAGACAAACAGAGTGTCACTAGTATGCCTCTACTTGACTAGCTCGTTAATAAAAGATGGTTATGTTTCCTAGCCATAGACATGAGTTGTCATTTGATTAACGGGATCACCTCATTAGGAGAATGACGTGATTGACTTGACCCATTCCGTTAGCTTAGCACCCGATCGTTTAGTATGTTGCTATTGCTTTCTTCATGACTTATACATGTTCCTATGACTATGAGATTATGCAACTCCCGTTTACCGGAGGAACACTTTGTGTGCTACCAAACGTCACAACGTAAATGGGTGATTATAAAGGTGCTCTACAGGTGTCTCCAAAGGTACTTGTTGGGTTGGCGTATTTCGAGATTAGGATTTGTCACTCCGATTGTCGGAGAGGTATCTCTGGGCCCACTCGGTAATGCACATCACTATAAGCCTTGCAAGCATTGTGACTAATGAGTTAGTTGCGGGATGATGTGTTACGGAACGAGTAAAGAGACTTGCCGGTAACGAGATTGAACTAGGTATCGAGATACCGACGATCAAATCTCGGGCAAGTAACATACCGGTGACAAAGGGAACAACGTATGTTGTTATGCGGTCTGACCGATAAAGATCTTCGTAGAATATGTGGGAGCCAATATGGGCATCCAGGTCCCGCTATTGGTTATTGACCGGAGACGTGTCTCGGTCATGTCTACATAGTTCTCAAACCCGTAGGGTCCGCACGCTTAACGTTACGATGACAGTTTTATTGAGTTTTGATGTACCGAAGGAGTTCGGAGTCCCGGATGAGATCGGGGATATGACGAGGAGTCTCGAAATGGTCGAGACGTAAAATCGATATATTAGACGACTATATTTGGACTTCGGAAAGGTTCCGAGTGATTCGGGTATTTTTCGGAGTACCGGAGAGTTACGGGAATTCGTATTGGGCCTTAATGGGCCATACGGGAAAGGAGAGAAAGGCCTCCAAAGGTGGCCGCACCCCTCCCCATGGTCTGGTCCGAATTGGACTAGGGAAGGGGGGCGCACCCTTCCTTCTTTCTCTTTCCCCCTTCCCTTCTCCTACTCCCACAAGGAAAGGAGGAGTCCTACTCCCGGTGGGAGTAGGACTCCCCCCTTTGGCGCGCCTCTCCCCTTGGCCGGCTGCCTTCCCCTTGCTCCTTTATATACGGGGGCAGGGGGGCACCCCATAGACACAACAATTGATCCTTGAGATCTCTTAGCCATGTGCGGTGCCCCCCTCCACCATATTACACCTCGATAATACCGTTGCGGAGCTTAGGCGAAGCCCTGCGTCGATGGAACATCATCATCGTCACCACGCCATCGTGCTGACGAAACTCTCCCTCAACACTCGGCTGGATCGGAGTTCGAGGGACGTCATCGAGCTGAACGTGTGTAGAACTCGGAGGTGCCGTACGTTCGGTACTTGATCGGTCGGATCATGAAGACGTACGACTACATCAACCGCGTTGTGATAACGCTTCCGCTGTCGGTCTACGAGGGTACGTGGACAACACTCTCCCCTCTCGTTGCTATGCATCACCATGATCTTGCGTGTGCGTAGGAATTTTTTTGAAATTACTACGTTACCCAACAGTGGCATCCGAGCCTGGTTTTATGCGTTGATGCTATGCACGAGTAGAACACAAGTGAGTTGTGGGCGATATAAGTCATACTGCTTACCAGCATGGCATACTTTGGTTCAGCGGTATTATGAGATGAAGCGGCCCGGACCGACATTACGCGTACGCTTACGCGAGACTGGTTTCACCGTTGCGAGCACTCGTTGCTTAAAGGTGACTGGCGGGTGTCTGTCTCTCTCACTTTAGTTGAACCGAGTGTGGCTACGCCCGGTCCTTGCGAAGGTTAAAACAGCACCAACTTGACAAACTATCGTTGTGGTTTTGATGCGTAGGTAAGAACGGTTCTTGCTAAGCCCGTAGCAGCCACGTAAAACTTGCAACAACAAAGTAGAGGACGTCTAACTTGTTTTTGCAGGGCATGTTGTGATGTGATATGGTCAAGACATGATGTGATATAATTTGTTGTATGAGATGATCATGTTTTGTAACCGAGTTATCGGCAACTGGCGGGAGCCATATGGTTGTCGTTTTATTGTATGCAATGCAATCACCATGTAATGCTTTACTTTATCACTAAGCGGTAGCGATAGTCGTAGAAGCATAAGATTGACGAGACGACAACGATGCTACGATGGAGATCAAGGTGTCGCGCCGGTGATGATGGTGATCATGACGGTGCTTCAGAGATGGAGATCACAAGCACGGTGTTTCGGAGATGGAGATCACAAGCACAAGATGATGATGGCCATATCATATCACTTATATTGATTGCATGTGATGTTAATCCTTTATGCATCTTATCTTGCTTTGTTTGACGGTAGCATTATAAGATGATCCTTCACTAAATTATCAAAGTATAAGTGTTCTCCCTGAGTATGCACCGTTGCGAAAGTTCTTCGTGCTGAGACACCACGTGATGATCGGGTGTGATAGGCTCTACGTTCAAATACAACGGGTGCAAAACAGTTGCACACGCGGAATACTCAGGTTAAACTTGACGAGCCTAGCATATAACAGATATGGCCTCGTGAAAGGATCGATATAGTTGACTAGAGGGGGGGTGAATAGGCAACTAACAATTTTTAGCTTTTCTTTACCAAATTAAACTTTGCATCAAAATAGGTTGTCTAGATATGCAACTAAGTGAGCAACCTATATTGATGCAACGACAACAAGCACGCAAGCAAGTAAGAGATATAACACAAGTAAACTAGCTAAAGTAAAGGAACGAGATAACCAAGAGTGGAGCCGGTGAAGACGAGGATGTGTTACCGAAGTTCCTTCCTTTTGAGGGGAAGTACGTCTCCGTTGGAGCGGTGTGGAGGCACAATGCTCCCCAAGAAGCCACAAGGGCCACCGTATTCTCCTCACGCCCTCACACAATGCGAGATGCCGTGATTCCACTATTGGTGCCCTTGAAGGCGGCGACCGGACCTTTACAAACAAGGTTGGGGCAATCTCCACAACTTAATTGGAGGCTCCCAACGACACCACAAAGCTTCACCACAATGGACTATGGCTCCGCGGTGACCTCAACCGTCTAGGGTGCTCAAACACCCAAGAGTAACAAGATCCGCTAGGGATAAGTGGGGGGAATCAAATTTCTCTTGGTGGAAGTGTAGATCGTGGCCTTCTCAACCAATCCCGAGCAAATCAACAAGTTTGATTGGCTAGGGAGAGAGATCGGGCGAAAATGGAGCTTGGAGCAACAATGGAGCTTTTTGGGGGAAGAGGTGAGTCAACTTTGGGGAAGAAGACCCCTTTATATAGTGGGGGTAACAAACCAACCGTTACCCCCCTTCTGCCCCGAAGAGAGCGGTAGTACCGCTGTGCCAGCGGTACTACCGCTTGCCACTATAAGCGGTACTACCGCCCCAAAGCGCGGTACTATCGCTTGGCCCACAGTGGTACTACCGCGGAGGGAGGGCAGTACTACCGCACAGGAGCAGTACTACGGCCCCCCACAGCCGCGGCCAGTACCGTAAAACCCGACACGAAAAAGGAGCCCTCGAATCGAGGCGGTACTAGCACGAGACCACCGCGGTACTACGGCTTGGGGCCACTAGCGGTACTACTGCTCTGGAGCGGTACTACCGCGCCCAGAGCGGTACTACCGCTTGTGGCACCCAAGCGGTACTACCGCTCCGTCCCGCGGTACTACCGCAGGGACCAGAGATAGTACACACACGGGGCTACTAGCGGTACTACTGCTCTGGGCGGTACTACCGCTCCAGAGCGGTACTACCGCTTGTAGCACCCAAGCGGTACTACCGCTCTGGCCCGCGGTACTACCGCTGGGACCAGAGAGGGCACAAAGAGAGGAGAACCAAGCCCATCATCGAAACGGAAAGGCTCGGAGGGAGGGGCAAAGGAAGTGTACGTGATGATTCCGCCCTAGCCTTTCCAAAACGGACCCCCTCTTGATAGAACGGTGATCCCTATGAAACTAGTCCACCAAACTAATCCGAAAGGACTACACCGTCTTCGCTTTAAGCTCCGAGGGGAGGAAATCGTCTCGTGCCAAAAGAATGAATCTCTGAAAAACACTCAACGCACACGATTAGTCCGCAAAAGCATTGTCATCAATCACCAAAACATCTTAGGGATAAATATGCCCTTACAATCTCCCCCTTTTTGGTGGATTGATGACAATACGGGATTTGCACAACTGGGAAAAAACAAAGGACATAAGCAAACCCCAAGTCTCTAAAATATAGACGGGCTCCCCCTAGATGTGTGCCATCAAGATAAGTGCTTTGAACTGCACGACACACATACTAGGATCAACACTCCCCCTGTATTTTAGAGACCAACAACCTAAGCGAGAAACAAGATAGCAGGATATATAACATAATGAAGCATATAACTCATGAGATATCAAATGACTAGAGACAAAGATAAAGATATGATAATGATAGGGTAGCATATGTCTCACACCATATGACTCGAACTAAAGTCTCACTGAACATAAAACCAAGCAAAGCACAAGGTCCAAGCAAAGCACAAAGTAGCACATAACGAAAGCACAAAGGCAAAGACACACTCGCAACACAACGACGCAAATCCCTAAACTCTCTCCCCCTTTGGCATCGAGACACCAAAAGGGGCAAAGAGCTAGCCTACGGCTCCAGGTGAGAGCATGCTGAGGATCTCGAACATCAGGACTCTGCGTGATCATCTGCACTGCCGTCCTCGCCCGGAAACTGCTCGGCATCTGAGTCGGTCCACGGACAGTGCTGCTGGATCCACTCCTCCTCCTCAGTAATCTGACCCTCTGAGCCGCTGGTGACTGTCGCACCCATCTGACGCATCAGCTCCTTGTGACGTCCTCTTGCCTTCTTCTCAGCCACATGAGTCATGTACTGACCATGAGACTCCAGGCAGAACAGCTTCTTCATCTTGCGTTTGAGCTTCTTTGCCCAAGAGGGCTCTGCTGCAGAAGGCTCTGTCCCAGGAGGCACATACTCCTCATCATCATCACCGGCATCAGCCTCGTCCTCGGTCTCCATGGCAGCAGCAGAAGATGGAGCTCCAGATCTACCCCAATTATCCTTCTTCCTCAGACGCTTGATCTCATGAGAGACCAACTCTCCAGTTTCCAGCTGCTCCTCAGGATAGGTATGTCTCCAGGCCCTCTCAATAAGCAACATGATGAACGGACCATAAATTGGGCACTTGCGCTCAGAAACAGCCGCCAGAAGCTCAGACCACATGACATGAGAGATGTCCAGAGACTCGCCGGTGTTTGCGTCCTTCTCACGCTGGCAGAAGAGAAGCATGTCCACAAGGTAAGAGTGTACCATGTCCAGATTCCCAATACGAGGGAAGAGAGTCTCGCGGAAGATGCGGTGAAGGATGTCCAGATAGGTAGACAACTCATAGGTTTCCTTCCTGGTCTCAGGGTGGACCTTCCGAGTACAGTAGGGCCAGAGGGCTTGCTTGTGAGTGGAGGTGACATTTTGGTGAGGACGAAAACCAACTGGAGTCTCGAGCCCTTGATCTTCCACCTCAAGCAGCCCCATGAAGGCCTGCCACTTGACAGCTAGCACCTTTCCATTTGTCATCCAAGTCAGAGTCCTGTCTGCGTCAGTTCCTAGGTGAACAGTGGCAAAGAACTGTGCCAGCAAATCTGCATCAAAGTCCTTGTTGAACTGCATGATCCTGAGAATGTTCAACTGAGAGCACATCTGTAGGGCATCACCAAAGTACTCAAGGTCCTTCTCCATAGCATCCGTGTTGATGGAATGAACATTGACAAAGAGATTCTTCTTAGCCTTGATCACATCAAAGTATGTGGCATACTGAAACCGGTTCCAGAACGGGCGGTTGACAAGATTGGGTTCTTGTTCTTCCTCATAGGGGTTGCGCCGACGCCTGTCCCAGAATTCCTTGCTAGACATCTCAGTCACTTTCTTGCCACTTGGCTTCGGTCGGCTGGCAATCTTCTTCTTGCGAGGAGGATTAGCACTTGAGGAAGCACCCCCTGCCGGCTGTGGAGCACTGCAAGAACCACCTGCAGTCTCAGATGAGCGGTACCGCTTTGACGTTGAATGCCCGGGGTTGACACGGCGGACTTGCTGCTCAGGATGTTCATCACCTGGAACCAAACACACGGACACAAGAAACAACCAGAAGGAACGATCAAAACCAAATAAACACAACAAAGATGGATCAACATGTGGTAGGAAACAATGGAACTGGGCATCCAGCGGTAGTACCGTGCCTGCTCAGCGGTAGTACCTCTTATCCACATAAGCGGTAGTACCGTGCCAGATGGGCGGTAGTACCGCCCGAGACAGGGCACGGCGGATCCCTACTGCCGTGGTCAGGTCCGGCACTACCGGGGATGCCAAATTCAAAAATAAACCTACCAAACATCAATCCAAAGAGTCTAGTTACCTTCTCCAACCTACTCAAGCCTAGATTTGGCCAAAAATCTAGAGATGCAACTACTATTGCCCCTAAAACGCGAGATCTGAAAACTAGACAAGAAGAGAAGAGGAATGGGGGCAATACCGGCATCCATGGCAAGAGGACGAGGTGGGGATCGACTCCACCGAAGGAAATGGAGAGGAACGGTCCGGAGACGGAGGGCCGCCGGAGCCTTCCCGCGGCGAGATGGCACTGGAGAGAGAGGAAGAGGAACCAGGGGACGAAGCAAATGGGTATGGGGTGGAGGAAACCACCCCTGCCCACGACTTAACCCCCTGGCCCCGCCCCTCAGCGGTAGTACCGTGGTGAGGGGCGGTAGTACCGCGTAGCCGTATAAGCGGTAGTACCGCTCCGTGGAGCGGTAGTGCCGCTCCAGCGGTAGTACCGCTCATGCACAACGGTAGTACCGCCCAGCGCAACTCAAACCAGACTCAACACATATGGTGCAAAACGAAAGACGGGAAACACCGGCAAGAAGACCAACAAGAGCACTAGCAAGAGAACAAGAATCACACGCCTCTATACGAGAGGGCGGTGGCCGAGGCCACCTATGTTTGAGTCACTTGGTATGGCACCGCGAAGAATTATCCTTGGGCCCATGACCAAAGCTCGTCTTTGAAGCACAAGTACCATCAAAAATGGCTAATGTGAAAGAGTGAGATCAGTTTATGCATTGTGGGGGGAGGGAAAGTTCATTGAGAGAACAACACTCCCCCTACGTCCATGCCTACACCTAGACAAGAAAGCACAATGAATGTGAGGGGTGTGCAAAGGTTCAAACCACATTGCTCGAATCAATGATATTTAGCTCATGCCTTAACTCGCGAAATCTTGCTTCATCCAATGGCTTCGTGAAAATATCTGCAAGGTTATCATGAGTGTTGACATAGTTGAGCTC
Source organism: Triticum aestivum (assembly GCF_018294505.1). Lineage (NCBI taxonomy): Eukaryota > Viridiplantae > Streptophyta > Magnoliopsida > Poales > Poaceae > Triticum > Triticum aestivum. The sequence goes on from NC_057808.1 coordinate 123,431,306, forward strand.
GATCTCCCCTCGCCTAATATGATCCCGGATGAAGTGATACCGAATCTCAATATGCTTTGTCTTGAAGTGTTGCACCGGGTTGAGAGAAATCTTGATAGCACTTTCATTGTCACACCAAAGAGGCACTTTGTCACAAATGACACCGTAATCCTTTAAAGTTTGCCTCATCCATAAGAGTTGTGCACAACAACTTCCGGCCGCCACATACTCCGCTTCGGTGGACGAGAGAGACACACAACTTTGCTTTTTAGAAGACCAACTTACCAAAGAGCAACCAAGAAATTGGCACCCTCCGGAAGTGGACTTCCTATCCACTTTGTCTCCCGCCCAATCGGAGTCCGAATAACCTACAAGCTTGAAGTTTGCTCCTCTTGGGTACCATAGGCCAAAGTTTGGGGTATGAGCCAAATATCGAAAGATTCGCTTGACCGCCACAAAGTGGCTTTCCTTAGGTGCGGCTTGAAACCGTGCACATATTCCCACACTCAACATGATATCCGGTCTAGATGCACAAAGGTAAAGCAAGGATCCAATCATAGAGCGATATACCTTTTGATCCACCGCTTTACCATTGGGATCAATGTCAAGTTGGCACTTGGTGGGCATTGGAGTGGAAGCCGGCTTGACATCACTTAGCTTGAATCTATTTAGCATGTCTTGAGTGTATTTGGCTTGGTTGATGAAGGTTCCTTCTCTTCTTTGTTTGATTTCGAATCCGAGAAAGAACTTCAACTCTCCCATCATAGACATCTTGAACTTTGAGGTCATGAGAGCGGCAAATTCTTCATTGAAAGCTTTGTTAGGGGAACCAAAAATAATATCATCAACATATAGTTGGCACACAAACAACTCCCCTTTGACCTTCTTAGTAAAAAGAGTGGGGTCGATTTTCCCGATTTCGAATCCACGATCTTGTAACAACTCCGTAAGATGCTCATGCCACGCACGTAGGGATTGTTTAAGGCCATAGAGCGCCTTGTGGAGTTGATACACATGATCGGGGAAATAGGGATCTTCGAACCCGGGGGGTTGTTTGACATATACCAACTCATTTATGGGACCATTAAGAAAAGCACTCTTCACATCCATTTGTTGCAAAGTGAAATTATGATGAGAAGCATAAGCAATCAACAAATGAATAGATTCAAGGCGAGCAACGGGGGCAAAGGTTTCACCGTAGTCGATACCCTCGACTTGGGAGTAGCCTTGTGCCACCAAACGAGCCTTGTTGCGGACAATGATTCCATGAGCGTCTTGCTTGTTCTTGAATATCCACTTGGTTCCAATGACATTATGATTCCCGGTTGGCCTTGGCACTAACTTCCACACTTGGTTATGTTCGAAGTTGTTGAGTTCTTCATGCATGGCGTTGAGCCAATCCGGGTCCTCAAGCGCTTCATAAACCTTTGGTGGTGAGCTTGGAAGCGATCTTAGCGGCACGACGCTCCAATTCCTCCTCGGAAGTGAAGTGAGGAGGGGTTACTTGATCATCTTGAGCGTCGTCTTGAGCTTGTTCTTGATCTTGAACTAGCTCGAGGGGAAGAACTTGACCTTGGGCATCATTTGGTGGATCACCACCATCTTGAGGTTGATCTTGCCCTTGATCTTGTTCATGAGGTTGAGGGCCTTCACTTTGTTCTTCGGAAGCGTGTGGGTCTTGGGTTGGTGATGGCTCCACTTGAGTGGAGCATTGTCCTTCTCCTTCGGCCACAAGGGGTTCCTCAATGGGTAGGATATATCCAATACCCATTCTTCTTATGGCTTGGGGAGGAATTTCATCACCTACATCACAAGTACCACTTTGCTCCACTTGGGAGCCGTTATTTTCATCAAACTCCACGTTACACGTCTCCTCAATAAGTCCCGTGGACTTATTGAGAACACGGTAAGCATGGGAGTTTGTAGCATAACCAACAAATATGCCCTCATGAGCTCTAGTCTCAAATTTAGACAAACGAACACCTTTCTTGAGAATGAAACACTTACACCCGAACACCCGAAAGTACTTGAGGTTGGGCTTGTTACCGGTGAGGATCTCATATGGAGTCTTGTTCAAGCCTTTGCGAAGATAGAGCCGATTTGAAGCATGACACGCGGTGTTGATGGCTTCGGCCCAAAAGTTGTATGGAGACTTGAACTCCGCCATCATGGTCCTTGCCGCATCCATCAACGTCCGATTCTTCCTCTCCGCAACACCATTTTGTTGAGGGGTGTAAGGTGCGGAATATTGATGCTTGATCCCCTCATCACTGAGAAACTCATCCAAGGTGTAGTTCTTGAACTCGGTGCCGTTGTCACTTCTTATTGTCAAGATCTTTGCATTGTGTTGACGTTGGGCTTCATTTGCAAAGTCAATGACTGTTTGTTGGGTCTCACTCTTCCTCTTGAAGAAATACACCCACGTGTATCTAGAATAATCATCCACAATTACCAAGCAATACTTTCTACCCCCAAGACTATCAAAGGATGGAGGCCCAAAGAGATCCAAATGAAGGAGCTCCAACGGCCTCTTCGAGTAAATAAGAGTCGTGGGAGGGTGAGCCTTCTCATGAAGCTTTCCTTCGATACAAGCACTGCAAGCACGATCTTTGGCAAAACTAACGTTCGTTAGTCCACGGACATGGTCCCCCTTGAGAAGACTTTGCAAAGATCTCATATTGACATGGGCTAAACGGCGATGCCAAAGCCATCCCACGTCAACTTTAGCCATTAGGCATGTCGCGGTCTTAGTGGGTCGCTCCGAAAAGTTAATCACATAGAGACCGTTCTCGACATGCCCAACAAAGGCTACTTTAAGAGTCTTGCTCCACAAGAGGGCCACGGTATCAATATCAAAGAAGGTGGCAAAGCCCATGATAGCAAGTTGACGAACGGAAAGTAAATTGTATGCAAGGGACTCAACTAGCATGACCTTCTCGATCGTGAGATCATGAGAAATGACAACTTTGCCGAGTCCCAATACCTTAGAAGACGAGGCATCACCCCACTCGACATTGGTGGGCATAGATGGAATTTTGTGCACGTCCACCACCAAGTCCTTGCTTCCGGTAATATGATTTGTAGCTCCACCATCGAGCAACCATGATCCCCCATCGGAAGCAAACACCTACAAGAGATCAATGCTTGGTTTTAGGTACCCATTTAGTAATGGGTCCTTTGATGTTAGCAACAAGGGTCTTAGGAACCCAAATAGACCATTCAATGTACTCATGAGGAGAACCAACAAATTTGGCATAAACATGCCCATCACTAGCACGGCATAACACATAAGAAGGATTAAAGTCGCCGGCTTTGTTGGAAGGAGTGGTATTGCTCTTCTTGACACCGCCACCCTTCGCCTTGTTCTTCTTCTCCTTGGAAGCACCCTCTCCCTCCTTCACAAAAGTTTGCTTGAGAGGAGGAGGTCGCTTGGTCTTGTCATTCTTCTTCTTGTTCTTGGGATTGGGTGCGAACCCAATCCCCTCCTTGGCCACAACTTCCTTTTGATTGCTCAAGAGGTCGTTGAGGTTCTTCTCACCTTGTATGCATGACACAAGGCCTTTCTCAAGTTGCTCCTTCAACTTAGCATTCTCCTCAACAAGATGCACATGCTCACAACACGGGTTAGTAGCATTTGCATTATCAATTAACACCATATGAGGAAAGGTGGCTTTCTCCTTTGTTAGCTTCACTTGGAGTTGATCATGAGACTCCTTGAGGCTAGCATGAACACCCTTCAAGACTTTGTGAGCCTTGTCGAGAATGCCAAACTCCTCTTTGAGTCTAGCAAGATCAACCCCAAGTTTTGCCTTCTCGGAGTTTAGCACACGAGACACAACAAGAGCATGATCAAGATCTTTCTTTAACTTAGCATGATCATCGTTGTATGACTCCTCAAGAGCCAAACGAAGACCACGCTCTTCGTCAAGAGCATTGGAAAGATCCGAAATCTCATCGGCATAGTCACGACTATGCCCCTCCATCTTAGAGATGGTATCTTCGTGAGCCTCGATCATGTCATTGGCTTCACCAAGTTGTTCCAAGAGAGCAACGAAGTGCTTCTTGGATTTACCCTTGAGTTTACCCATAAAGATCTCAAACTCATTTTCCTCCACATTTGTCCCCTCATGTTCATCAATGCTATCCGTCGAAGAAGGATGATTAATGATGGTAGTTTTGATGTTGGAGGTTACCTTATTGGTGGCTTTAGCCATGAGGCACTTGGCGGTGATGTTCTCATTGGGTGAGTCGAAGAGAGACACCCGTGGAGTCTTCGCAATGGCAACGGAGGCCATGGCAACCGACTCACTATCTTCATCATCGTCATCATCCTCATTGTACTCTTCTTGAACCACCAACGCCTTGGGAGGAGTCTTCTTGGTGAAGTTGCTCTTGTTGGGGAACGACTTGGCCTTGTCTTTTCTAATGAGCTTGCCACCATTGTCTTCCCTCTTCTCGTAAGGGCACTCCGCAACAAAGTGGCTCACATTGCCACAATTGAAGCAAGTCCTCATCCGTTGCTTGCCCTTTGCGCCACTTGAGTTGCTTTGTTGAAGTTTGGCCTCGTGTTCTTCTTGCTCCAAAATTGCCTTGAAGCAAGAGCCATGTGTTCATGATAGGCATACTTCGTATCTTCGAGGTTGCCCTCCTCTTCTTCCTCTTCATCCTCTTCCTCCATACTAACCTTGGCCTTTAGAGCAAGGTTGGGCTTCTTTACTCTTTGAGAGCGAAGAACCGCATTGTCGGCGGTCTTGTCCAAGATGCTCATAGCAACAAACTCATCCAACACTTCACTTGATGACAAGGTGTGGAAGTCCGGCCTTTGACGAATTACGGAGGACATGGCTTTGTGGTAGGGCATCATTGCCTTGAGGAATTTGCGCTTGATCCAATTGTCATCCGTGTCCTTACTTCCATGATCTCGGAGAGAGACCGCGAGTTTGGTTACTCTCCGAAAAAGCTCACGAGGTTCTTCATCTTCTTTCATTGCAAACTCGTCGGCTTCATCTTGCACCACTTCATAGTTGGAGCGTTGAATGCTTGCGCTTCCCCGATAGAGGGAAACAACTTGGAGCCAAGCATCTTTGGCCACGGTGTAAGGCCGGAGATGAGGAAGATCTTCGGGTGGGATTGCTTCTTGGATGATGAAGAGAGCATTCTCATTGAATTGATGATCCACAACTTCTCTAGGAGTGAAGTTACTTCGGTCATGCGGATAAAAGCCTTCTTCAATGATTCTCCAAAGGTTAGTGTTCACATGATTTAAATGACGCTTAAAACGATAGACCCAAGAATCAAAATCTACATTCTTCTCAATCTTAGGGGCCGGGCCGGCATGATTCAAATGAGTGGAAGGGAGCGGTCCACCATAGACGGGTGGAGGTTCCACATGGGCAAAGATGCCGGTCCCATTTTTATCACTAGAACAAGGAGCCTTCTCGCTCGAAGCTTCCCCCTTGTCGGAGGTAGCATCCGTCACCTTGTTAGCGGGATCACCCACTTTCAACGGTGCGGTGGTAAGTTTAAGCCCTTCTAAGAATTTATTCAACATGCTTTCGACCTTGGTCGTCATGGAGGTTTTCAATGTGTCCAACGCCACATTGAATTCCTCACGAGAGACCGCGGTTCCCCCATCTCCCGTAGACGAGACTGGATTCTCACCGGAGTGCTCCTCCGCACCGTCTACGACGTCAACCATACTCTTTGGACGGTAAAGTCCTTAATAAAGAGACGAGGCTCTGATACCAATTGAAAGGATCGATATAGTTGACTAGAGGGGGGGGTGAATAGGCAACTAACAATTTTTAGCTTTTCTTTACCAAATTAAACTTTGCATCAAAATAGGTTGTCTAGATATGCAACTAAGTGAGCAACCTATATGATGCAACGACAACAAGCACGCAAGCAAGTAAGAGATATAACACAAGTAAACTAGCGAAAGTAAAGGAACGAGATAACCAAGAGTGGAGCCGGTGAAGACGAGGATGTGTTACCGAAGTTCCTTCCTTTTGAGGGGAAGTACGTCTCCGTTGGAGCGGTGTGGAGGCACAATGCTCCCCAAGAAGCCACAAGGGCCACCGTATTCTCCTCACGCCCTCACACAATGCGAGATGCCGTGATTCCACTATTGGTGCCCTTGAAGGCGGCGACCGGACCTTTACAAACAAGGTTGGGGCAATCTCCACAACTTAATTGGAGGCTCCCAACGACACCACAAAGCTTCACCACAATGGACTATGGCTCCGCGGTGACCTCAACCGTCTAGGGTGCTCAAACACCCAAGAGTAACAAGATCCGCTAGGGATAAGTGGGGGGAATCAAATTTCTCTTGGTGGAAGTGTAGATCGTGGCCTTCTCAACCAATCCCGAGCAAATCAACAAGTTTGATTGGCTAGGGAGAGAGATCGGGCGAAAATGGAGCTTGGAGCAACAATGGAGCTTTTGGGGGAAGAGGTGAGTCAACTTTGGGGAAGAAGACCCCTTTATATAGTGGGGGGAACAAACCAACCGTTACCCCCTTCTGCCCCGAAGAGAGCGGTAGTACCGCTGTGCCAGCGGTACTACCGCTTGCCACTATAAGCGGTACTACCGCCCCAAAGCGCGGTACTACCGCTTGGCCCACAGCGGTAATACCGCGGAGGGAGGGCGGTACTACCGCACAGGAGCGGTACTACGGCCCCCCCACAGCCGCGGCCAGTACCGTAAAACCCGACACGAAAAAGGAGCCCTCGAATCGAGGCGGTACTAGCACGAGACCACCGCGGTACTACGGCTTGGGGCCACTAGCGGTACTACTGCTCTGGAGCGGTACTACCGCGCCCAGAGCGGTACTACCGCTTGTGGCACCCAAGCGGTACTACCGCTCCGTCCCGCGGTACTACCGCAGGGACCAGAGATAGTACACACATGGGGCTACTAGCGGTACTACTGCTCTGGGCGGTACTACCGCTCCAGAGCGGTACTACCGCTTGTAGCACCCAAGCGGTACTACCGCTCTGGCCCGCGGTACTACCGCAGGGACCAGAGAGGGCACAAAGAGAGGAGAACCAAGCCCATCATCGAAACGGAAAGGCTCGGAGGGAGGGGCAAAGGAAGTGTACGTGATGATTCCGCCCTAGCCTTTCCAAAACGGACCCCCTCTTGATAGAACGGTGATCCCTATGAAACTAGTCCACCAAACTAATCCAAAAGGACTACACCGTCTTCGCTTTAAGCTCCGAGGGGAGGAAATCGTCTCGTGCCAAAAGAATGAATCTCTGAAAAACACTCAACGCACACGATTAGTCCGCAAAAGCATTGTCATCAATCACCAAAACATCTTAGGGATAAATATGCCCTTACACCTCGGAACACGGAGACCGAAAGGTCGAGCGTGAATCATATAGTAGATATGATCAACATAGTGATGTTCACCATTGAAACTACTCCATCTCACGTGATGATCGGACATGGTTTAGTTGATATGGATCACGTGATCACTTAGAGGATTAGAGGGATGTCTATCTAAGTGGGAGTTCGTAAGTAATATGATTAATTGAACTTAAATTTATCATGAACCTAGTCTTGATAGTATTTTGCAAATTATGTTGTAGATCAATAGCTCGCGTTATTGCTTCCCTGTTTTATTTTTGATATGTTCCTAGAGAAAATTATGTTGAAAGATGTTAGTAGCAAAGATGCGGATTGGATCCGTGATCTGAGGATTATCCTCATTGCTGCACAGAAAAATTATGTCCTTGATGCACCGCTAGGTGACAGACCTATTGCAGGAGCAAATACAGACGTTATGAACGTTTGGCTAGCTCAATATGATGACTACTTGATAGTTTAGTGCACCATGCTTAACGGCTTAGAATCGGGACTTCAAAGACGTTTTGAACGTCATGGACCATATGAGATGTTCCAGGAGTTGAAGTTAATATTTCAAGCAAATACCCGAGTTGAGAGATATGAAGTCTCCAACAAGTTCTATAGCTAAAAGATGGAGGAGAATCGCTCAACTAGTGAGCATGTGCTCAGATTGTCTGGGTACTACAATCGCTTGAATCAAGTGGGAGTTAATCTTCCAGATAAAATAGTGATTGACAGAATTCTCTAGTCACCATCACCAAGTTAGTAGAACTTCGTGATGAACTATAGTATGCAAGGGATGACGAAAGTAATTCCCGAGCTCTTCGTGATGCTGAAATCGAGGAAGGTAGAAATCAAGAAAAACATCAAGTGTTGATGGTTGACGAGACCACTAGTTTCAAGAAAAGGGCAAAGGGAAGAAGGGGAACTTCAAGAAGAACGGCAAGCAAGTTGCTGCTCAAGCGAAGAAGCCTAAGTCTGGTCCTAAGCCTGAGACTAAGTGCTTCTACTGCAAAGGGACTGGTCACTGGAAGCGGAACTACCCCAACTATTTGGTGGATAAGAAGGATGGCAAAGTGAACAAAGGTATATTTGATATACAGATTATTGATGTGTACTTTACTAGTGTTTATAGAAACCCCTCGGTAATTGATACTGGTTCAGTTGCTAAGAGTAGTAACTCGAAACGGGAGTTGCAGAATAAACAGAGACTAGTAAAAGTGAACAAAGGTATATTTGATATACAGATTATTGATGTGTACTTTACTAGTGTTTATAGCAACCCCTCGGTAATTGATACTGGTTCAGTTGCTAAAGAGTAGTAACTCGAAAACGGGAGTTGCAGAATGAACAGAGACTAGTAAAAGGCGAGGTGACGATGTGTGTTGGAAGTAGTTCCAAGATTGATATGATCATCATCGCACACTCCCTGTACTTTCGGGATTAGTGTTGAAACTAAATAAGTGTTATTTGGTGTTTGCGTTAAGCATGAATATGATTTGATCATGTTTATTGCAATACGGTTATTCATTTAAGTTAGAGAACAATTGTTGTTCTGTTTACATGAATAAAACCTTCTATGGTCATACACACCAACGAAAATGGTTTGTTGGATCTCGATCGTAGTGATACACATATTCATAATATTGAAGCCAAAAGATGCAAAGTTAATAATGATAGTGCAACTTATTTGTGGCATTGCCGTTTAGGTCATATTGGTGTAAAGCGCATGAAGAAACTCCATACTGATGGGATTTTGGAATCACTTGATTATGAATCACTTGATGCTTGCGAACCGTGCCTCATGGGCAAGATGACTAAAATGCCGTTCTCCGGAACTCTGGAGAGAGCAACAGATTTGTTGGAAATCATACATACAGATGTATGTGGTCCGATGAATATTGAGGCTCGTAGCAGGTATCATTATTTTCTGACCTTCACAGATGATTTGAGCAGATATGGGTATATCTACTTAATGAAACAAGAGTCTGAAACATTTGAAAAGTTCATATAATTTTAGAGTGAAGCAGAAAATCATCGTAACAAGGAAATAAAGTTTCTACGATCTGATCGTGGAGAAGAGTATTTAAGTTACGAGTTTGGCCTTCAGTTAAAACAATGTGAAATAGTTTCACTACTCACGCCACCTGGAACACCACATCATAATGGTGTGTCCGAACGTCATAACCGTACTTTATTGGATATAGTGCAATCTATGATGTTTCTTACCGATTTACCACTATAAATTTGGGGTTATGCATTAGAGACAGTTGCATTCACATAAAAAAGGGACACCATCGAAATCCGTTGAGACGACGCCTTATGAACTGTGGTTTGGCAAGAAACCAAAGTTGTCGTTTCTTAAAGTTTGGGGTTGCGATGCTTATGTGAAAAGGTTTCATCCTGATAAGCTCAAACCCAAATCGGAGAAATGTGTCTTCATAGGATACCCAAAGGAGACAGTTGGGTACACCTTCTATCACAGATCCGAAGGCAAGACATTCGTTGCTAAGAATGGATCCTTTCTAGAGAAGGAGTTTCTCTCGAAAGATGTGAGTGGGAGGAAAGTAGAACTTGATGAGGTAACTGTACCTGCTCCCTTATTGGATCATAGAAATCTGTTCCTGTGACTTCTACACCAATTAGTGAGGAAGTTAATGATGATGATCATGTAACTTCAGATCAAGTTACTACCAAACCTCGTAGGTAAACCAGAGTAAGATCCGCACCAGAGTGGTACGGTAATCATGTTCTGGAGGTTATGTTACTAGACCATGACGAACCTACGAACTATGAAGAAGCAATGGTGAGCCCAGATTCCGCAAAATGGCTTGAGGCCATGAAATCTGAGATGAGATCCATGTATGAGAACAAAGTGTGGACTTTGGTTGACTTGCCCGATGATCGGCAAGCAATTGAGAATAAATGGATCATCAAGAGGAAGACGGACGCTGATAGTAGTGTTACTATCTACAAAGTTAGAATTGTCGCAAAAAAGGTTTTTCAACAAGTTCAAGGTGTTGACTACGATGAGAGTTTCTCACTCGTATCTATGCTTAAGTCTATCTGAATCATGTTAGCAATTGCCGCATTTTATGAAATATGGCAAATGGATAAACAAAACTGCATTCCTTAATGGATTTATTAAAGAAGAGTTGTATATGATGCAACCAGAAGGTTTTGTCAATCCTAAAGGTGCTAACAAAATATGCAAGCTCCAGCGATCCATCTATGGACTGGTGCAAGCATCTCGGAGTTGGAATATACACTTTGATAAGTTGATCAAAGGATATAGTTTTATACAGACTTGCGGTGAAGCCTGTATTTACAAGAAAGTGAGTGGGAGCACTACAGCATTTCTGATAAGTATATGTGAATAACATATTGTTGATCGAAAATAATGTAGAATTATTCTTCAAAGCATAAAGGAGTGTTTGAAAGGAGTTTTTTTAAAGAAAGACCTCGGTGAAGCTGCTTACATATTGAGCATCAAGATCTATAGAGATAGATCAAGACGCTTGATAAGTTTTTTCAATGAGTACATACCTTAACAAGATTTTGAAGTAGTTCAAAATAGAACAGTCAAAGAAAAGAGTTCTTGCCTGTGTTACATGGTGTGAAATTGAGTAAGACTCAAAGCCCGACCACGGCAGAAGATAGAAAGAGAATGAAAGTCATTCCCTATGCCTTGGCCATAGGTTCTATAAAGTATGCCATGCTGTGTACCAGATCTATTGTATACCCTACACTAATTTTGGCAAGGGAGTACAATAGTGATCTAGGAGTAGATCACTAGACAGCAGTCAAAATTATCCTTAGTAGAATAAGGATATGTTTCTCGATTATGGAAGTGACAAAAGGTTTGTCGTAAAGGGTTACGTCGATGCAAGTTTTGACACTAAATCTAGATGACTCTAAGTCTCGGTCTAGATACATATTGAAAGTGGGAGCAATTAGCTAGAGTAGCTCCGTGCAGAGCATTGTAGACATAGAAATTTGCAAAATACTTACGGATCTGAATATGACAGACCCGTTGACTAAAATTATCTCACAATCAAAAACATGATCACACCTTAGTACTCTTTGGGTGTTAATCACATACCGATGTGAACTAGATTATTGACTCTAGTAAACCCTTTGAGTGTTGGTCACATAGAGATGTGAACTATGGGTGTTAATCACATGGTGATGTGAATTATTGATGTTAAATCACATGGCGATGTGAACTAGATTATTGACTCTAGTGCAAGTGGGAGACTGAAGGAAATATGCCCTAGAGGCAATAATAAAGTATTATATATTTCCTTATATCATGATAAATGTTTATTATTCATGCTAGAATTGTATTAACCGGAAACATAATACATGTGTGAATACATAGACAAACAGAGTGTCACTAGTATGCCTCTACTTGACTAGCTCGTTAATCAAAGATGGTTATGTTTCCTAGCCATAGACATGAGTTGTCATTTGATTAACGGGATCACCTCATTAGGAGAATGACGTGATTGACTTGACCCATTCCGTTAGCTTAGCACCCGATCGTTTAGTATGTTGCTATTGCTTTCTTCATGACTTATACATGTTCCTATGACTATGAGATTATGCAACTCCCGTTTACCGGAGGAACACTTTGTGTGCTACCAAACGTCACAACGTAAATGGGTGATTATAAAGGTGCTCTACAGGTGTCTCCAAAGGTACTTGTTGGGTTGGCGTATTTCGAGATTAGGATTTGTCACTCCGATTGTCGGAGAGGTATCTCTGGGCCCACTCGGTAATGCACATCACTATAAGCCTTGCAAGCATTGTGACTAATGAGTTAGTTGCGGGATGATGTGTTACGGAACGAGTAAAGAGACTTGCCGGTAACGAGATTGAACTAGGTATCGAGATACCGACGATCAAATCTCGGGCAAGTAACATACCGGTGACAAAGGGAACAACGTATGTTGTTATGCGGTCTGACCGATAAAGATCTTCGTAGAATATGTGGGAGCCAATATGGGCATCCAGGTCCCGCTATTGGTTATTGACCGGAGACGTGTCTCGGTCATGTCTACATAGTTCTCGAACCCGTAGGGTCCGCACGCTTAACGTTACGATGACAGTTTTATTGAGTTTTGATGTACCGAAGGAGTTCGGAGTCCCGGATGAGATCGGGGATATGACGAGGAGTCTCGAAATGGTCGAGACGTAAAATCGATATATTAGACGACTATATTTGGACTTCGGAAAGGTTCCGAGTGATTCGGGTATTTTTCGGAGTACCGGAGAGTTACGGGAATTCGTATTGGGCCTTAATGGGCCATACGGGAAAGGAGAGAAAGGCCTCCAAAGGTGGCCGCACCCCTCCCCATGGTCTGGTCCGAATTGGACTAGGGAAGGGGGGCGCACCCTTCCTTCTTTCTCTTTCCCCCTTCCCTTCTCCTACTCCCACAAGGAAAGGAGGAGTCCTACTCCCGGTGGGAGTAGGACTCCCCCCTTTGGCGCGCCTCTCCCCTTGGCCGGCTGCCTTCCCCTTGCTCCTTTATATACGGGGGCAGGGGGGCACCCCATAGACACAACAATTGATCCTTGAGATCTCTTAGCCATGTGCGGTGCCCCCCTCCACCATATTACACCTCGATAATACCGTTGCGGAGCTTAGGCGAAGCCCTGCGTCGATGGAACATCATCATCGTCACCACGCCATCGTGCTGACGAAACTCTCCCTCAACACTCGGCTGGATCGGAGTTCGAGGGACGTCATCGAGCTGAACGTGTGTAGAACTCGGAGGTGCCGTACGTTCGGTACTTGATCGGTCGGATCATGAAGACGTACGACTACATCAATCGCGTTGTGATAACGCTTCCGCTGTCGGTCTACGAGGGTACGTGGACAACACTCTCCCCTCTCGTTGCTATGCATCACCATGATCTTGCGTGTGCGTAGGAATTTTTTTGAAATTACTACGTTACCCAACAGTGGCATCCGAGCCTGGTTTTATGCGTTGATGCTATGCACGAGTAGAACACAAGTGAGTTGTGGGCGATATAAGTCATACTGCTTACCAGCATGGCATACTTTGGTTCAGCGGTATTATGAGATGAAGCGGCCCGGACCGACATTACGCGTACGCTTACGCGAGACTGGTTTCACCGTTGCGAGCACTCGTTGCTTAAAGGTGACTGGCGGGTGTCTGTCTCTCTCACTTTAGTTGAACCGAGTGTGGCTACGCCCGGTCCTTGCGAAGGTTAAAACAGCACCAACTTGACAAACTATCGTTGTGGTTTTGATGCGTAGGTAAGAACGGTTCTTGCTAAGCCCGTAGCAGCCACGTAAAACTTGCAACAACAAAGTAGAGGACGTCTAACTTGTTTTTGCAGGGCATGTTGTGATGTGATATGGTCAAGACATGATGTGATATAATTTGTTGTATGAGATGATCATGTTTTGTAACCGAGTTATCGGCAACTGGCGGGAGCCATATGGTTGTCGTTTTATTGTATGCAATGCAATCACCATGTAATGCTTTACTTTATCACTAAGCGGTAGCGATAGTCGTAGAAGCATAAGATTGACGAGACGACAACGATGCTACGATGGAGATCAAGGTGTCGCGCCGGTGACGATGGTGATCATGACGGTGCTTCAGAGATGGAGATCACAAGCACGGTGTTTCGGAGATGGAGATCACAAGCACAAGATGATGATGGCCATATCATATCACTTATATTGATTGCATGTGATGTTAATCCTTTATGCATCTTATCTTGCTTTGTTTGACGGTAGCATTATAAGATGATCCTTCACTAAATTATCAAAGTATAAGTGTTCTCCCTGAGTATGCACCGTTGCGAAAGTTCTTCGTGCTGAGACACCACGTGATGATCGGGTGTGATAGGCTCTACGTTCAAATACAACGGGTGCAAAACAGTTGCACACGCGGAATACTCAGGTTAAACTTGACGAGCCTAGCATATAACAGATATGGCCTCGTGAAAGGATCGATATAGTTGACTAGAGGGGGGGTGAATAGGCAACTAACAATTTTTAGCTTTTCTTTACCAAATTAAACTTTGCATCAAAATAGGTTGTCTAGATATGCAACTAAGTGAGCAACCTATATTGATGCAACGACAACAAGCACGCAAGCAAGTAAGAGATATAACACAAGTAAACTAGCTAAAGTAAAGGAACGAGATAACCAAGAGTGGAGCCGGTGAAGACGAGGATGTGTTACCGAATTCGTATTGGGCCTTAATGGGCCATACGGGAAAGGAGAGAAAGGCCTCAAAAGGTGGCCGCACCCCTCCCCATGGTCTGGTCCGAATTGGACTACGGAAGGGGGGCGCACCCTTCCTTCTTTCTCTTTCCCCCTTCCCTTCTCCTACTCCCACAAGGAAAGGAGGAGTCCTACTCCCGGTGGGAGTAGGACTCCCCCCTTTGGCGCGCCTCTCCCCTTGGCCGGCTGCCTTCCCCTTGCTCCTTTATATACGGGGGCAGGGGGGCACCCCATAGACACAACAATTGATCCTTGAGATCTCTTAGCCGTGTGCGGTGCCCCCCTCCACCATATTACACCTTGATAATACCGTTGTGGAGCTTAGGCGAAGCCCTGCGTCGATGGGACATCATCATCGTCACCACGCCGTCGTGCTGACGAAACTCTCCCTCAACACTCGGCTGGATCGGAGTTCGAGGGACGTCATCGAGCTGAACGTGTGTAGAACTCGGAGGTGCCGTACGTTCGGTACTTGATCGGTCGGATCGTGAAGACGTACGACTACATCAACCGCGTTGTGATAACGCTTCCGCTGTCGGTCTACGAGGGTACGTGGACAACACTCTCCCCTCTAGTTGCTATGCATCACCATGATCTTGCGTGTGCGTAGGAATTTTTTTGAAATTACTACGTTACCCAACAGGTGGATGATGATGTTAACTGCTCTTCTTGACTGATGATGTGTACCCATTTTGGTGGATGATCATGTTTGCTGTTCTTCTCATGCCAAATTTACTACAATTTAACCATTCTTGTATTATGCCGATCACCAATTGGCACTTCACATTCAAACACATGCTACTGCTTATTGGACAAAGAAAGTGTTGATGATCACCAATTGGCACTTCACATCAACAATCATGTACATTATCACTTAACTTAAATTGGCACAAAGAAACTGGACTGATCAATTGACAATATCATGCAATGATCATGAATAGAACATCACAAAGTATTGCATCAGGGTTCACCACCACTTAACTTTCCATTGCATCATGCTGAAACAAAAGAGTTGAAGCACCAACATTGCATCAGGGTTCACCAGGATTCACCACAACCATTACAAGACAGGACACAAAATAACTAGCACCAGGGTTCAACACCACCATTACAAGACACAAATTAACTAACAGCATAGACCCAGCAACACCAGAACCTAGCAACACCAGAACATCATCATCTTCACTTCTTCAGCATGATCACCACCATTCCTGCAAGACCCAGCACCACCACAACACCAACCAGCATCTTCATGAGCATCACCGGCTCTCTCCCAAGCATCATCAGTGTAGCAGCTTGCTGCCTGGTCATCAGATTGGCACTGTCATTCTTCTTCAAAACCTTCTTCACATTGCTGACAGATCCATTCATATAGAACAGTTCTTATGCTTTCAGAAGTTCCTCCCTGCGTTCCTCCGCCGCACCAATAGCATCCACTGCCCCATCGCCAGTGAGATACTGCTTCTCAACTAGGTGCTCAACATACTCCAACTCCCACCTCCAGAAATCACAAGTGACCTATCCAAACCAGAGACGAATTGGGTGAATAAATCTTCAATCTTTGGATCCAGAACTAAGCCAAATCACATCAACAATGTAAATCGACCAGTATAACTTACCCCATGCTTCTGGCACTTGTAAAACACCCATCCGCCGTGCTTCTCTGTGGTGGAGATGTACATGCGCACCTTCTCCTTGCAGGTCGGGCAGCGGGCCAGCGGCAGCGCCAGTGCACGACGGCGAACAACAGAGGAGGAGGAGCTGGCGGCAGACATGACCACCAGAGGGCAAGGAACTGCCCTCCTCGACGGCGGCGGCGAGGTGTGGCGGAGCAGAGCGACGGGACGGCGGCGCAGCACAGCGACGGGAGGGAGGCAGAACGACGGGAGGGATTTGACGGGGACGAGCTGTGGGTTAGGGATTTGAGGATGGGGAATTTGGCTCTTTTACAAAAAAATCCTCCATGCAAATTTGGCCAAATCCAAACGAACTACGTGGCGGTCAACAGTTGGTCAAACCCACCGCCTACCCACCGTGTACGTGCTACAGTGACCGTATTTTCACGTCACATTGTATTGAGTGACCGTATCGAGCGTATTTCTAAGTTCAGTGACCGTATCGTGCTTCGGTCGCAACTATAGTGACCATGAGTGTATTTATCTTTTAAGGCTTTAAGCAGATGGAAAATGTTTGTCAGCTTCACTCGTTTTTCCGAGAAAGCGCAAAAGCCTTACGGTTCCCATGCATTGATTGATACTCCCTCTGTAGTGATCTAAACACTTTTATATTTCTTTAGAGAAGGAGTAGAAAAGAGTTGGTACAAGAGCTAGATAAAGTCACACCTAAAATTACAAGCCCACCAGGGCCACAGCCAAAGCTTACAATGTCACAAGGCATCGTCGCTCAAACTTTTCACGCCAACCGTCGTCCATTGCCTGCTTCTGCGTTGATCTGGTCGAGCCAGGCTGTGTGAGGGTTGTAGCGTGTTTGATGCACATAACTATATGTCCCCCGCAAAAAAAAAAAATGTGATCTGGTCGAGCCATGCTGAGTTGAGGGTTGTAGCGCGTCTGGTGCACATAATTCTATATGGAGTAATCTCTATTTAACCGTGCAAAAAAAAAAGAGAGCGCTCGGATATCTCTATGTGGAGGAAATCAGAATTGTTGGATCTCTTTAATAAATGGGAAAAGCTTATCGTCATCCGGCGGATCGTAGTGGCCGCGTCCGCCACCTCCGCTGCATGACACGCGTCCAATTGATGGCTTGCATTTGCCGTTCTTTGTTGAACGCGCTTCCGAAACAGAGACTATGTTTCAGAAACATATGCGGTGTTGCAATGGTCTATGATGGATCTAGTTTTTGCAACAAAACCTCCATTGCAGAAATTTTCTGCACCAAGACCTCAGTTGCAGAAAAAAATGCAACAAAACCCTAGTTATATTTTTTTCGCGACAAAACAGTCGCTGCAAAAAAATTCTACGACAAGACCTATGTTACAGAAATAATTCCGCAACAAGACCTGTGTTGAAGTTCTGGAGGCACGCTTGGCTCGCCTGATGCGGCAATCTGATGGCTCGCGAGCCGGCTAATCTTTCAAAAATATCAGCCGGCGGACGCGTAGCAGGCCCCTTAATAAATTGTGTATAAAAGAACAAAAATTGCATTATATCACAACTACTCTATCGCAAGGTCATCGTTTGGCGGCTTAGAATGACATTCCGTTTCTCTTCTTCTACAGTCAGCGTGATATCTCGTATGATCATGGTCACGACAGAAATAATGGACACTCATTGTGGCCACAAAAGGCAGTGCAGACAAATGCAGAAAGACAATCACATAATCAAGCTGAATTTTGTTATTCGAACCACAAAATCGAACAAAGTTCACACCCCACCAAAAACTAATCAGAGAAATATACATGACGGCTCCGGCACCATATGGCATTGACGTATACACAGCAAAAGCTATACAATAAACATCATATGAAATATCGTATATTGTCCTAGCATAGCATGATGCTCCTTTTTCCCTACTTCTTTGCCCACGGTTTCAACGAGAGGACGATGACGAGTACGATGATCAGCAGGATGATGATCGCTATGCAGGTCCATTTCCGCGTGTTTTTTTGCAGGACCCTCGCCTTCTGAAGGAGGTTTGTTCCAGTCTGAACATGCTCCACTGCACCTGTAACCTGAGGCAGCAGACATGATCAGAAAAAGTCAGGAACAAACTGAAGCTTGCAGAAAAGTACTACAATGCTGGAAAAGAATTATATGAAATGGACCAATCTTCCCTACCTGCACTTCGATGTTGTTCAGGATCTCGCCTTGCGCCTCAACCAGTACCGACAAGTCGAGGAAAATCTGCATTTGGCGGATACCAGGTGAACTGATGATGCCCAGGCTTTAAATTTCCAATTCTGGAAGAGTGCTCATGCATTTAGTCATTTACCTGCTGCAGCTCAAGGAGCTTAGTCTCGATCTCTTTCACCATGTCATGCCGCTCCTGGATCTCTTGGAGTGTGTCGAGCACCTGTGAATGCAGGAGATTCAGGTCAAAACATGCATTGCTGTTGGTACTAGAACTAAACAAGGCAAAGAGTTATCACCCTTCCACGCCCTTGTTCCTGAATAGCTCTTTGAAAAATTTGCTCACTGTCGCCTGTTTCTATCAGCTTGTCAATAGTCTGAAAAAATTGACACGATGTTAGCAACATACAGTATGCGGATTCGCTTAGTGATTGTGGCTTGAAGTAAATGAGAGTAGATGGATATTTATACCTCTTCATCAGCACGCTCGCCCGTTACTGCTCATTGGAAATTTGCAGAGTGAAAGATAAAATAAGTCAGCTCAACTGAAATGCAAAAGGGCTGGCATCATGGTGAGAGTTAAGGGCAACAGACCGGTGAAAACACGCCGCTCTACAACTTCCCTGTACTCCGTCTGGATTGCTTCTCTTAGTGTCTGAAAACATATTTCATAACATGCTCATTTACCAGTAGCATGTATGGTCACATAGTAGTATAAACTGACATTTTGAAGCGCTTTTCAAGCTTTATCGGACTACTAAATGTTAGACAGGCCAACTAAAGGTGGTTTGTGTTTAGCTTTCGCCTTTTTGATACAATATGGGCTATTTAGTAGCAGCAGTTACAGTCTATAAGCAAGAAAATAACATATTTAGCAGGTAGACTCTGTGCAAGAGTTGATGAAATGCGTACCTGAAACTCTGATATGCGTTCTCTCAACCTCATAGTCAATGTACTGCACATATGATTATTATGAAGTGGAATCAATAATGCAAAAACTAGAATAGAAGTGAAAAGAAAAACAAGCAAGAGGATGACAGAAGGAGTATACATTGTCACTGAGGTCCGAGATCGGTCCACACTTGATCCCTTGTGAAAGACCGGCTTTTCTCTGTTTGCAAGATTCTTGAAAGAAATCAGAGGAGCGTGTGATTAATTATAGTGGAGAATTGCATACATCAAATCTATAAGCATAGCGGAATACTATTGGATTACTATGCGTACTTCTCATGCATTAGTTGGTAAAAGTCCTAGGCATAGCGCAAAATAGCTCACCTCTTTATTCAATTGCTGAAGTTTTGATTTTGTGAGCCGTGCAACCTTTGTCACTTCATTAACATCCTTCTCCATGCGCCTTTTGATATCTGCAATTCATAAAAAAGGAACAAATTGGAAAAGAAATTGGAGAAAGGGAAATCATGTTTGCCCTCTCATGTTTGGAGAAAACAATCAAAATTAGTACCTTTCATAGCTGATGCCTTAGTGACAATTTTTGATTCCTCGTTTGAGTTCTACATAAAGATCCAAGACTGTTATAGAGATGGATGTCATGATTGTTAAAATAACCGTTCAATTAAACTGGTTTGGGGGACAAATAACGTTATTTAAGATCAACTTATTTGCATTCTTGTTATGACAGAAGCCGGTATACTCTGAATGAAAAGGAAACAGCACTCGATTGACAACATATAGGCATATGGCCATATGTGACACCTGACAATATAGAAAGCCACAAACTCTGAAGTACTACTGAGGTTTAGTGGTCCAAACTCCTATAAGAGACCCTATATTTGAACTTAGATAAATTGAACAACTCCAATTTGGTACTCTTACTCACCTGAAGATCCTTCAGTAGTTTTGTCAACGTCTCAAGCAACTTATCAATCTCCCTGACCTGAATGTCATAATAACACAGAGCTCAACTCACAAGAAGAAAACCATGCCACATGAATTCTACCGGCTATGCCCACACACAAAGAGACTCGAAAATACAGAAAAGGAAAAGGAGGCACCTGTTCATAGAAGCCATCGAAACCTGGCTGTGCGGAACCCGACAGGTCGCCTTGCAAACCTAGCTCAATATCGACATTCCCCGGGGGCCGTTCCTCCTTGTTGAGCTCAAACGAATTCTGTTAAATTGGCAAATGTAATTATGGAATTACTTTTCAGTGTTACAATTTATAAACGCAGAGATAGTACCTTTTACCAAAACTCACTGAAGAACAGTTAAAAAAAACTCACTGAAGAACGAACTATCTGGAATCAAGGCATGGGGAAAGAAACTGAAGGTTATTTTTTGTGTTACCCTCCACGCAGAAAATAAGAGATTTTTGGAAACTTATGTTGTCTTGAAGAATATATCAACGTGTCCATGACAAATGGTCAACAAAATTTAGCAGTGCAAATGATTCCTCTTCGCCTTGAAATTCCCAGTGTCAACAAGATGCTCAATTCCACGAAAGATCTAAAGACTGAACTTTCCAAAAATAAACATCTAAAAAGTTTAACAAACATCAACTCAGCAGTACATCTAGTTGTAGTAGGGACGCAGTTTATCAAGGCCGATCCAGCCACGAACTAATCCTAAGCATAATCCAAGTCTTGACACAACAATTCGGTAAATCCTCGCAAGAACTCAAAGTTGGCTAAAGGAAAACAAGAACCCCATGGCAGGACCTCTTAATTTCACATTTACGCCCCTAAAACCACCGCAAGAATCAACGATTAACACGAAGATAAACAGCAGGGAAAGAGATCGTACCGAGAGGAGGTTGCGCATCCTGGAGAGCGGCGACCGGCGAGAAGGCGCGGAACTGCTCCACGAAATCGCAGACAAATTTCGCGGGGAAAGAGAGACAGGAGAGGTGGGCGGGTTCTTGGAGACCGGAACAGATCGGGGAACGCGGCTTTTATTATCGGTGATTTTGGGTTGAAAAGAAGGAAGGTTCGCGTCTGGAGAGGAAACAATCAAATGAGAGAACTCGTCTGGGGTTTATTGCCTGCGAAAGGAAGGAGAAGCGAGGCCTGTAAGACTTGGCATCCGCTGTGGCTCAGCACAACACCAGACACCATTTTTGGGTGACCAATGGATGTTGTGCAAGGGTTTCTTCTTCTTTTTATTTTCTTTTCTTCTGTTGACAGAGATGGGTCTAACAGAAAACCCCATTTTTTTGTGCGTAAGATAATCTGAACATATGATAGTTTTTTTTAAATCAACATGTTCTATCTTAGAAATAATACATTATACTATTAAAAAAGAGACCATTCAGGACTACCACCATGAGCCACTCAGGACTCGAGCCCGGGTGGGCTAGCTCGCTCCTTGCGAGCCTAGCCAACAGGGTGACACCTGTTCTCAACAATACATTATATGAGACGTCATCTTTCTTTAACGCATCCTATTTTAATTAATTTAATCATCACATACTTTTATATGCTTGGGAGCATTAACTTCAAGTGAGCTTCTTCATTAGGGTGCTCCCAATGCATTAGCTCTTAATTTGTCATCCTAGGTGATAATAAATTAGAGACAATCACCCTATTGCATTGTCTCTTAATTGTTGTTTCTAAGTGATGCTGCGTTTGATTAGTTTATGGATCATATTTTGTTTTTTACGAATAAGGTTTGTGGATCACATATGCATCTTAATATTGTGGCATAGTTGTAAAGAAGAGCGAATGAGGAAAACATAGGAAAAGAAGATGCACCGGATCAAAACATTAATTACATTGTGCAGAGAAACATGCTAAGGCCCATATCTTTGCTAAGCTACATCTCCCTTCTCTTTTTTCTTTAATTGGTGTGCCCCGTCTATATTTTGCCTATAAACTCATGCTAAGAAATTAGCATTGAGAGCGCCCTATGGATATTATAACTGCAGCTATTGTAGTTATCTTATTTCCAACAACAACAACAACAAAGCTGCCTAAAGTATATGGCGAAGCATAAATGGTTATATCTTTCAATATATTTTGTCTAGTTACATCATATGGGGCAAACTTTCAAGAAGGAGATGCATTTCGGTAATCATAAGACAGAGAGAAATACCTATCTAGGACTGCAAAATTGGCTTTTCTGTAAAAAGAAGTACATACATGTTTCCCTTATATATACATTACATTAATCTATTTGCCTATTATTTCTGTTGAAAAAAATGTTTTGCCTTTTGCCAACCCGACTATCGGAATCGAGCCAACATGCTTCAAAAAACGTATTGATGCATGGTTGATGATTTGCATGATGAAACCAACATGCCATGCAAATGCTAATGTTTTTTTCGAAAACAAGAATAATAACTCTTACCTTTGCGTCAATTGGTGCGCACAAGCCATATAGTATTGAACTATTGATTAGGTGATGGTGTATAATGTCAAATGACAAGTCTTGCGGGAAAATAAAGAAGATGGTATTAGCACCTGCAAAAATGCCAATGGGTACTAACACATGGAAGGAGATGGTGAACACTTTCCCAACAAGACCCACAAAAAAGTCTGACATAGATCCTCTCATGTAGCAGTGGTTGACTGTGGGCCGGATCTCTGTCCCAAAAAATCACATGTTGGAAGCTACCACTTGTCCAAGGGATCTATCATAGATACACTTGTCCGGGTTGTCCAACCCCCCTCAAACCCACCCCAAATACCTCCAAATTGACCAAATCAACTGCCCTCTCTCCTGAGTCCTTCCTCCCTATCCTCCGTCCGCACCTCGCTCTCCTCCGCCCTTGATCTGCATCCACGTGATGGACCTCCTCCTCCGTCCTAGCCGTTGATGCTCGCTCCATCGTCTGCTCGCCCCATGGTGGATGGCTCTGCAGAGTCCTTCGGGATCCCTAACTTCGTGAACAAAACAAAGACTATCGCCCCGTGGGAGGGGCGCGCCCGGAAGAACGCCCGCAAGAAGGCTCAGAAGGGTGGAGAAGGATGTCATCCAAATGGAGTTTGCTACATCCGCGCTCTCTGACATGCCCTTGCCCGGCATCATTCTGCCTTTATAATGGGGGGGGTATCCCATATGACTTCACGTAGGTAGAAGAGGACAGATCCTGGAGTGGCATACAAGTCACTGCAACTCTAACGGCCGTGAACAATGTTGGGCATCTTCGACGCCGGATATGCCCACCAACTGTTCATGGATAGTTCAAACCAAAATTTACAGGTTTTTCCTTGCCCCATATGAATTTTCGGACAAACGGTAGCCTTTTTGTTTCACTGTGATTCATCTTTAGGGATCATTCATGATGGATTTGATAAATGATGGTCAAAAACCTCCAACTTATGAAATGGGTGATACCAATTCGCCTTTCTATAATGTTGGGAAATTATCAGGCACTCAAAAAAAGAAGGCTCCAAAAGAAAGAAGAGCATATTTTTCAACCCATGAAGATGTCTTGTTGTTAGAGCTTGGCTGGCCACAAACATGGATCCTATTCGTGGAACCAAGCAAAAGGAATGGAAGTAGTGTCAAAAAATTCATGATTGGTACCATGAACACTAACACTATGTGGAGCCAAACCCTATTCATACCACCCACAACAAGGCTCTCTCCAGCATAGTTAGTCCACCATCCAAGAGTCCTTGGACATGTTTTGCAGTTTGTATGTACAAATGATGAATAGGCAACAAAGTGGGCATTGGACTCGAAAGCCATGCAATTTTTGTTTGCTTCACATGGTCGTCTTTTTTATTGCTTGCTGTTATTTATGCCATTATATTAATGTTTGATGTTTGATTGCTAGCTCGGGTTCACTGCCACTTTGTGCCATGCAATTTAGAAAAAGCCATTCACTTTATCCGATCGTTGGATAACGTTGAATAGGAAACCAAAGTGATGCATCCTCTATGAAGATGTTAAGAAACCCACTAAGAGGATGAAGAACAACGATGGCTCAAGCTCTCACCAGTCTATTGGATTGAATGATGACGACGAGCCGAGTGGAGGGGCGGATGGACAAGGGACTGTGCCAAAAAGGAATAGACATGTGATGGCGAAGAAGTGGGAGGAGGAAAGGCTCACGCGTGACGGTCCAACAAGCAAAATGTCCGCAACATGGATGAACATCTTTTTCTGACAAGGGGGGGGGGATTGATGGAGAATAAAAAGGTGACCAAGATGGACCTAAAGAAGGAGTGAATAGGTAGAACTACAAACTTTACTTTGATAATTAGCAAGTTTAGGCTTTGTAGAATGTAAATGTGTATCTAAACATCTTGATGTTGATCTTGCACAATGACATGTTCTTCTTGTTGATCTTACTCATCTTGTTGAGGATGGCCGTGTTCTTGTTCTTGGACAATTGGCTCATCTTGAGCAATGTGATCTTCTTGCGATTTAGAGCGGGGAGAAACAAGGATGGTACTTGAGGTTTCTTCATCATTGGTGTGAACTAGTTGTAGGGGGGAAATTCCACCAATGCCCATAGCTACGATATCTTGTGAAGGATTATCATCACCTACAGGGCCGGGCCCACAGTGGTGCAGAAAGTGCGGCCCGCACAGGGCCCAAAATTCTGGGGGGCCCATATTTTTTATATAGGTCTAGTAATAATTAAGCGCTACTGCATACTGGGCCGAGCGACTAGGCCCGTCGGCCATCGAGCGAGAGCGTCGAGGCATCCAACGCGATCCTGGACTCTTCCTACTTGATCAGTCGATCGCTACATTATCAATAAAAAAACTAGATCGCTACAGGGAGTCAGGGATCGGGATCGTGGCTACGCTACGCTACAGGATAAGAACGTCTCGTCCACTCGTCGCCTGGAGCCCTCGAGTCCTCCACGCCTCGAGCCCTCGACGTCGACGCCTCGTCCCTCGGTGGCTCTGCCTCGGTCCCTGCCTCCAGCCTCCCTGGTCCTTAAATCAATCGGAATTCGGATTCAGACCGACCAAGCGTCAGGCCGCTGCCGCGGTGCCGCCGTTGCCTTCCTGGCCCCCTTTCTCAAATTTTAGACTCTTCGACATCGTCTCGTCAGATTGATCAGTTACCGACTCACCTTTAGATGCTTAGCGAGTCCTTCTTTTCAATTAACTTCGATTCCTGCTCCTAATTTCTAATTTTCTAATTAATTTTTGGCAGGGATCGTTACTCGTTAGAGGTTGGTTCTTACCTCCTCGGTTAAAGATCACAATACCAAAAATTAGATGAGTTAGACGGTTCATCTAATTGCCAAACAATGACACATGATCTCCGATTGATATATGCTACCGTATAAATTCAATTTTATTTTATTCATCTTTTTTATCTTGTGTTTCAATAATACAAATTTGAGTCATCTTCTTTATCTTGTATGACATTATATTATATACATTATAATTTTTTCTGTGCAATATATATACATTATAATTGCTTCACAGTTCATTTTTTGTGAAAAAGGGCCCCATTTTTTAGTCTCGCACAGGGCCCCGGATTTTGCCGGCCCGGCCCTGATCACCTACATAATTTAGATCAACTTGCTTTCCATGGGAGTCATCAAATTCATCAAACACCACATCACAAGTTTCTTCAACACATCCATTGAATTTGTTGAAGACTCTATAGGTGTGAGAGTTTGATTCATATCCAACTAATATACCCTCAACAATTTTGGTTAAAATTTGGCTAAATGGGTATTTTTTTTGTTGAGAATGCAACACTTACATTTGAATACCCAAAGTATTTGACGTTTGCTTGTTATCTATTAGGAGTTCATATTGTGTCTTGTTCAAGCACTTGTGAAGGAATAGCCGTTTTGAAGCATGACAAACGGTGATGACGGCTCAACCCAAAAGCTATATGATCGACGCTCACAATATTTATGTTCAATACACTCATCACTATATAAAGAATCCTTTTAAGGTATAGTTCTTGAACTCCAAGCCTGTCACCGCTTCTAATTGCCAATATCTATTTCTCGAAATTGCTTGGCAAAATCATTGAATGTCATCTTCACCTTATTCTTGGACTTGGGTAAGAATACTCATGAGTATCTTGAGTAATCATTAACAAAAATTAGTCACACATGCTTTGGCTGTAGAAAAAATTGCGTGAGGAAAATCTAAACATGAACAATAGTTGGAGTAAGTTAGTTGTGAGTCATACAATATTATCTGCTTTAACCGTTGTCCGCCTCCCCTATGTTTATATCCTGGCTCCCACGGCAGGTGACAAGTCAGGCTTAACCGTGGAGCCCATTAATAAAATCTAGAAATAAGTACGAGTATATGTGTGCACAAAGCCGGCCGCCTGGTCAAAGACGACCATGCGTTGTGCCATCACGCGCCAAACCACTCCGGTGAGCCGCCGCCTTGTTAATCAAAGTTGTTGGCCAGCAGGATACTCAACACGATTACGTAGTGAAGTTAGGGGAGACCATGAACAGCGCTTTGAACGACCACGACAGTGAGAGGCCGGCGAGATAATAATAATAATAATTAATTACTTAAATAGAAGAAGAGTCGTCGCATTTAGAGCTGGACTTTACATTCAAAGACCCCCGGCTGGCCGTACGTACGCGTAGAGCTGGACTTCCCATGTTGGAGATCTTCTTGGCGGCCAAGGAATTGGCAAGAAACATTTCCAAAAAACTGCCATGCATGACCGCGTGATTTTAGGGTGTTTAGTTGCAAGGGACTAGATTTTTTTTAGTCATAGGGACTAAAGAAAAAAACCCTTCAGTAGAGTTTTTTTTCTAGCCCCTTAAGGAAAAGTCCCTCCTGTTTGGTTACATAGAAACTAAAAGAAACTTTTTTTAGTCTAGTTCCTGTAACCAAACATGGCCTTTTTATCCTAATAGTAGCATGCATGACCGCATGAGAGCTGCTATTTAAGAGCATAGTCACCGGATGGCCCCAATCGTTATAATAATTATCAATATGATAATTTCGAGTCAAAATAACACTCTAATAGAGTCATCATGTGAGCGTCGATCCGCATAATTTATGGATCTCACTCCATAAATAGTTCCATAGTCTCCATATTTAGAGGTGGGTGTGTGTGTGTGTGTGGGGGGGGGGGGGGGGGGTCTAGTATGAAGCTCACTCCATACCCAACCGTCAGCATGGGGGGAGTTTCAGCTTCTTCATCCTCGTGCCACAACTTGGTTTTGAAGCTATATGGTGCATGCACACACAACACAAAGACATGTAATCATCGGCGAGCTATGATGACTATCCACACACCCACTAATGATGTCCGCCGAACGTTCGAATAGCCACACTACTTCATCCCCGGCTATTAAACCCCGATGTTGTGGTGTCCCCATCACCAAAGAACATGTCGCCTCCTCCCACATCCTCGTTGCTTCCTCCCCTCCTATCCGCTCCACCATCTGGGACAATGCTGACACCCAAAAACACAACCTATTGGATCAATTTGGTGGCGGAGCGGAACGTCCTGTCGCACACCGGTGCAAACCCGCAGCAGCCGCCAGATCCTCCTCCCGCGGTGGCAGTGCATTTAGCGCTCGCGGGGGATCCGACGCATCCCGTGGTGCTAGCAGTGGGCGCAAGGGATCCAGCCCCCCTCGTTTGAGTGAAGGAGGAGGACGTCATCCCAGTGAACGACGTCGTCTTCCCCGAGGCCCATCTGGATCCAAAGCCCGAGGACTTGATCCACGTCGTGCTCTGGCTCTCAACCCTCGAAGCTCGCAATGAGGGGCGCATCCTCCGTGAGTATGACTCCACACTCACCGACGAGGAGGAGCAATGGCAACTCGCGACCGCCTCTCGTGAGTCTATACTTTGTTCAAGGATCTCTCATCATCGTCATTGGAGGACGACGACTAGGTGGTGCCGGCCACCGACTAGTGTAGGTAGTGACATTGTTTATTTTGAAAATGTGGTTAAACGACATTTGAAGTCGCTAATTATATGTAAAGCAACGCATTTTGGGCCACTATTATAGTTTCTTTTTTTCTCGAATACATCGGATGTGTATCATTCCATTGATAGAGGGGTAGAAATAGTACAAACAGGTGATCCTCAGCCGCATACACAACTTAGGCAAAGCCGAGGGCGCTATTGAGCAGAATATAAAAGGATGGTCAACCTAGAATAGGAAAGATAATCGATGGGTTGCGAGAGTGACAGAAGCTTAAACTCTAGTTTATGTGCTATTCCGTAAGGACTGATTTGGATCCATATGTTTCATGTTAAGGTTAGATTTATCTTAATTCTTCTTTCGTACTTTCGGATGCTTGCGAGAGGGGGTAATTATAAGTGGTTTGTCTGTTCAAGTAAGAACAACACCCTAGCACCGGTCCACGCACATAACAACTTATCAAAGCAGTGAATGTGAGTTAGTTAATCATGATGAAGTTAACTAGACGAAATTCCCATGTGTCCTCGAGAACGATTTTCTCACTATAAGAAGTACATTCGGCTTGTCCTTTGCAATAAAAGGATTGGGATACCTTACTGGACCTTGTTACTTTGGTTATTTGTTACTTGCTACGAATTATCTTGCTATCAAACTATCTGTCACTACTACTTTACAACACTTGTAGAGAACACCTTGCTGAAAACCGCTTATTGATTCCTTCTGCTCCTCATTGGGTTCGACACTCTTGTCGAAAGGACTATCATTGATCCCATATACTTGTGGGTCATCACCTATCTCCCTCTGTCCTGGATCATTGCATTAGGGGGTAAAACAGAGACCACCTATAGGCTACCGTCCACGGGGACCTTTTTCCCCTTAATCACCGTTTGGTAACCGGAGTGGGGAAGAACGGTGGTGGCGTATGTGATACAGGGTAGCCGCTTGTATGCCCGTTTCTGTACCGGCTCTACCCACAAATAGAAATATGCAAAGTGGCTTAGGAATCCGACATAGCATTGTGTTTAGGCACCGCTACAGATGCAAACTAGTGGGGAATCCGTACTCCCTGGGAACACATTAGTCCTATTGATTTCGGCACCACTTTCGTCCCTTGTTACTAAATTCTATTTCAGTATTTTACCTTTACACTCGCTACACCGTTTCCGACATATTACTACTGCTTTGGATTTCTTACAATTTGTAGGCATATCTATTTAAACCCTTCAAGAGACAAAAGATTGACTCTTGTGCTCCCTAAGGGATCGATACTCTTACTTCGAAAAGGCTACAACTAAATCATCTACACTTACAGGACATCACTGCCTTTGCTAGAGGATGTCTCGGATGATGCGGATAGCTTCTTGAGGATGATCATGCTTAGTACCATGGAAAGCTGCAGGTGAACTGGCATCACACATAGGACATGGCGAACAAGCACCAAGAACTCACCATGGGAGAAAAGAGAGGCCCTCTGGGTAGTTAGCTGATACGTCCATTTTGCATCATGCTTTTATATTGATATTTATGGCATTATGGGCTGTTATTACACATTATGGTACAATACTTATGCCTTTTCTCTCTTATTTTACAAGGTTTACATGAAGAGGGGGAATGCCGGCAGCTGGAATTCTGGACCGGAAATGAGCAAATCTGAGAGACCTATTCTGCACAACTCCAAAAGTCCTGAAAATTTACGGAGAATTATTTTGGAATATATAAAAAATATTGGGCGAAGAAATACCAGAGGGGGACCCACCAGGTGGCCACAAGCCTGGGGGCGCGCCCTACCCCCTGGGCGTGCCCCTAGGGCTTGTGGGCCCCTGGCAGGTCCTCGGTGCCCATCTTCTGCTATATGGTGTCTTTTGACTCGGAAAAAATCATAAGGAAGCTTTCGGGACGAAGCGCCGCCGTCTCGAGGCGGAACCTGGGCAGAAGCAATCTAGGGCTCCGGCGGAGCTGTTCTGCCAGGGAAACTTCCCTCCCGGAGGGGCAAATCGAAGCCATCGTCATCACCAACGATCCTACCATTGAGAGGGGGTCAATTTCGATCAACATCTTCACCAGCACCATCTCCTCTCAAACCCTAGTTCATCTCTTGTATCCGATCTTTGTCTCAAAACCTCAGATTGGTACATGTGGGTTGCTAGTAGTGTTGATTACTCCTTGTAGTTGATGCTAGTTCGTTTATTCGGTGGAAGATCATATGTTTAGATCCTTAATGATATTCAATACCCTCTAATTATGAACATGAATATGCTTTGTGAGTAGTTACTTTTGTTCCCGAGGACATGGGAGAAGTCTTGTTATAAGTAATCATGTGAATTTGGTATTCGTTCGATATTTTGATGAGATGTATGTTGTCTTTCCTCTAGTGGTGTCATCTGAACGTCGACTACATGACACTTCACCATGATTTGGGCCTAGGGGAAGGCATTGGGAAGTAATAAGTAGATGATGGTTGCTAGAGTGACACAGGCTTAAACCCTAGTTTATGCGTTGCTTCGTAAGGGGCTGATTTGGATCATGTTTCATGCTATGGTTAGATTTCTCTTACTTCTTCTTTCGTAGTTGCAGATGCTTGTGAGAGGGGTTAATCATAAGTGGGAGGCTTGTCCAAGTAAGGGTAGCACCCAAGCACCGGTCCACCCACATATCAAATTATCAAAGTAACGAACGCGAATCATATGAGCATGATGAAAACTAACTTGACAACAGTTCCCATGTGTCCTCGGGAGCGCTTTGCTTTATATAAGAGTTCGTCCAGGCTTGTCCTTTGCTACAAAAAGGATTGGGCCACCTTGCTGCACCTTAGTTACATTTGTTACTTGTTACCCGTTACAAATTATATTATCACAAAACTATCTGTTACAGATAATTTCAGTGCTTGCAGAGAATACCTTACTGAAAACCGCTTGTCATTTCCTTCTGCTCCTCGTTGGGTTCGACACTCTTACTTATCAAAAGGATACTTGTGGGTCATCAAGACTCTTTTCTGGCACCGTTGCTGGGGGTGAAGCGCCTTTGGTAAGGAAAAATTGTATAGTGTGCTGAAATTTACTGTCACTTGTTGCTATGGAGAATCATCCTTTGAGGGGCTTGTTCGGGGTATCTTCACCTCGACTGGTAGAGCAAGAAGTTTCTCCTCAACCTACTGAACCTACTGAAAATATTTATTATGAAATTCCTTCAGGGTATGATAGAGAAACTTCTAGCTAATCCTTATGCAGGAGATGGAACACTACATCCTGATATGCATCTAATCTATGTGGATGAAGTTTGTGGATTATTTAAGCTTGCAGGTTTGCCCAAGGATGATGTCAAGAAGAAGGTATTCCCTTTATCTTTGAAGGTAAAGGCATTGACATGGTATAGGCTATGTGATGATATTGGATCCTGGAATTACAACTGATTGAAATTGGAATTTCATTAGAAGTTTTATCCTATGCATCTAGTTCATCGTGATCGGAATTATATATATAAGTTTTGGCCTCGTGAAGGAGAAAGTATTGGTCAAGCTTGGGGGAGGCTTAAGTCAGTGTTATATTCATGCCCCAATCATGAGCTCTCAAGAGAAATTATTATTCAGAATTTCTATGCTCAGCTTTCTCGTAATGATCAATCCATGCTCGATACTTCTTGTACAGGTTCTTTTATGAAGAAGACTATCGAATTCAAATGGGATTTATTGGAAAGAATTAAATCCAACTCTGAAGATTGGGATCTCGACGAAGGTAAGGAGTCAGGTATAAACCTTAAGTTTTATTGTGTTAAATCTTTTATGGATACCGATGCTTTTCGAGAATTTAGCACTAAATATGGACTTGACTCTGAGATACTAGCTTCTTTCTGTGAATCATTTGCTACTCATGTTGATCTCCCCAAGGAGAAGTGGTTTAAATATCATCCTCCCATTGAAGTAAAAGTAGTAGAACCTATTAAAGTTGAAGAATAAACTATTACTTATAATGTTGATCCTGGTATTCCTACCACTTACATTGAGAAACCACCTTTTCCTGTTAGGATCAAAGAACATGCTAAAGCTTCAGTTGTGGTTTGTAAGAGTTATACTAGGACACCTACACCCCCTGAACAAATTAAGGTTAAACCTAGTGTTGCTATGGTTAAAGATCTCTTGGTCGATAATATTGATGGGCATGTTATTTATTTCTGTGATGAAGCTGCTAGAATTGCTAGACCCTATGATAAAGATAAACATAGACCTATTGTTGGCATGCCTGTTGTTTCTGTTAAAATAGAGATCATTGTTATCATGGCTTACGTGATTTGGGTGCTAGTGTAAGTGCAATTCCCTTTACCTTATACCAAGAAATTATGAATGATATTGCACTTGCTGAAATAGAAGATATTGATGTTACTATTAAGCTTACCAATAGAGACACTATATCGCCAATTGGGATTGCTAGAGATGTTGAAGTCTTGTGTGGGAAAATAAAATACCCTACTGATTTTCTCGTTCTTGGTTCACCACAAGATGATTTTTGTCCCATTATATTTGGTAGACCTTTCTTGAACACTGTCAATGCTAAGATAGATTGCGAGAAAGAAACTGTTAGTGTAAGTTTTGGGGATGTGTATCATGATTTTAATTTCCCCAAATTTTGTAGACAACCCCATGATAAAGAATTTCCTAGTAAAGATGAAATTATTGGTCTTGCTTCTATTGCCGTGCCTCCTACTGATCCTTTAGAACAATATTTGCTAGACCATGAAAACGATATGTTCATGAATGAAAAAAAGGAATTAGATGAAATATTCTTTAAACATATGCCTATTGAGACTCTTGGAGATCCTCTACCACCCAAGAGGGATCCCGTATTTGATCTTAAACAATTACCTGATACTTTGAAATATGCTTATCTTGATGAAAAGAAGATATATCCTGTTATTATTAGTGCTAACCTTTTAGAGCATGAAGAAAAGAAATTGTTGAAAACTCTGAAGAAGCACTGTGCCGCTATTGGATATACTCCGAATGATCTTAAGGGCATTAGCCCCACTCTATGTCAGCACAAAATTAATATGGAGCCCGATGCTAAACCGGTTGTTGATCATCAGCGGCGGTTAAATCCTAAGATGAAGGAAGTGGTAAGAAATGAAATACTAAAGCTTCTGGAAGCAGGTATAATATATCCTATTGCTGATAGTAGATGGGTAAGTCCCGTTCATTGTGTCCCTAAGAAGGAAGGTATTACTGTTGTTCCCAATGATAAGAACGAATTGATCCCACAAAGAATTGTTAGAGGTTACATAATGGTAATTGATTTTCGCAAATTAAACAAGGCTACTAGGAAAGATCATTACCCTCTACCTTTTATTGATCAAATACTAGAAAGAGTATCAAAACATACACACTCCTGCTTTCTAGATGGTTTTTCTGGTTTTTCTCAAATACCTTTGTCACAGGAGGATCAAGAAAAAACTACTTTTACTTGCCCTTTCAGTACCTTTGCTTATAGACGTGTGCCTTTTGGTTTATGCAATGCACTTGCTACCTTTCAAAGATGTATGACTGCTATATTCTCTAACTTTTGTGAAAAGATTGTTGAGGCTTTCATGGATGATTTCTCCGTTTACGGAACTTCTTTTGATGATTACTTAAGCAACTTTGATCGAGTTTTGCAGAGGTGTGAAGAAACTAATCTTGTCTTGAATTGGGAGAAGTGCCACTTTATGGTTAATGAAGGTATTGTCCTGGGGCATAAAATTTCTGAAAGAGGTATTGAAGTTGATAAAGCTAAAGTTGATGCTATTGAAAAATGCCATGTCCTAAAGATATCAAAGTTATAAGAAGTTTCCTTGGTCATGCTGGTTTCAATAGGAGATTTATTAAAGACTTCTCTAAAATTTCTAGGCCTCTTACTAATCTTTTGCAAACAGATGTTCCATTTGTTTTTGATGATGATTGTGTAGAAGCCTTTGAAATACTTAAGAAAGCCTTGATTTCCGCACCTATTGTTCAACCACCTGATTGGAACCTACCCTTTGAAATTATGTGTGATGCTAGTGATTATGTTGTTGGTGTTGTTCTAGCACAAAGAGTTGAGAAAAAAATGAATGCTATTCATTATGCTAGTAAAACTCTAGCCAGTGCTCAAAGAAATTATGCTACTATTGAAAAAGAATTTTTAGCAGTTGTATTTGCTTGTGATAAGTTCAGATCTTATATTGTTGATTCCAAAATAACTGGTCACACTGATCATGCTGCTATTAAATACCTAATGGAAAAGAAAGATGCTAAACCTAGGCTCATTAGATGCGTTCTCTTGCTGCAAGAATTTGATTTGCATATTATTGATAGAAAGAGAGCTGAGAACCCCATAGCAAACAACTTGTCTAGGTTAGAAAATGTTCTTGATGACCCACTACCTATTGACACTACTGCAGAATGCTGCTAACGCGACACTACGATCAGAGACCCTTTGACGAAACTGTGTGCGATGCATTAATCGCAAACGGTGGTGTAAAAAACCGTCAAAAAAGGTGCAAAACGTTTGTGATGGCGGATCCATCAAACACAGTTCAGATTTTAGTTGCGTGTGCGATGCAGGGCACACACTTAATCCATTCGAACTGTTTGTGATGAGGCAGAACAACAGAAATGGGCAGCCATATCAATGTGTGTGCGATATACGGCATACAGTTCGCTTCGATGAACTGTTTGCTAAAACGGTTAGCCAGATCAAGGTGTGTGTGATATACGGCATACGGTTCACTCGGAAGAACTGTTTTTGATTAGGGAACACAACAGAAATGGTTCAGCTTAACAAGATGTGTGTGATATGCGGCATACAATTCACATGGATGAACTGTTTGCGATGAGAAATTACAACACAGACGGTTAATACAGTTAGTTCGTGTGCGATTTTGTGTGTACAATAAACTTTGAAAAATGCAAACTAGTTGCTTGCGGTGGCTAGGAGTATCGCACACGATGCGTCTGCTAGTACTCGTGTGCGATGATTAGTAAGTTACACATATGTTCCCTTATGTTAACATCTGTGTGAATTTGCAATATGGATAGTTAATATGCAAATGCCTTCTGGACATCGGGCACACGCTTAAACTCGATGAACTGTGTACGATACTAATACTTTCCATGAAAATTTAAGAACTTGGGTAACATCATTTGAGTAACATATATATAGTGGTTACACTATTCGACAAAAGGAGGATCTTTGTAACACGGTTTTGACAACCATATGGTCCATATCTACATACTTAACGTAGTAACAACTATCACATTTTAAGAGGCTAAGGTCCAACAACCATATGGTCCATATCAACATACTTAA
Organism: Triticum aestivum; assembly: GCF_018294505.1. Classification (NCBI taxonomy): domain Eukaryota; kingdom Viridiplantae; phylum Streptophyta; class Magnoliopsida; order Poales; family Poaceae; genus Triticum; species Triticum aestivum. The sequence goes on from NC_057808.1 coordinate 123,466,824, forward strand.
CATAGTAACAACTAGCACATTTTAAGAGGCCGAGGGCCAACAACCACAACTATCCGCTGGAAGCAGCTTGATCACGGCGACTCGACATCTCGTCAATGAAAAGGAAGAGCCCTCCTGTGCCTTGGTAGAGCATGAGTAGAATAGTGTCTCCAATTTTCCAATACGAATGCATTGCCACGACAAGCGAGAACTTGTTAATTTGAATGGTTCCATTTCTGTGGGAAATACAGTACCTTGCAATCACTTTGGCGTTATTAGCAGGCACAAGTGTAATTCGACCACGCCGGGAAATCGATCCAGGAACTGCTACAGCTGGCAATTTCTGTTGAAATGTAGAATAAAAACCAGTTGTAACATATCGTTGAAGATATATATAGTTTATGAGCATCAACATTAAAATAAGACTTTTTACCAGCGTTTTGTGCACATAAGTCACTACTGCAGGATGGTCCAAACGCGACACTATGATTAGAGACCTTCGACGAAACTGTGTGCGATGCCATAATCGCAAACGGTGGTGTAAAAAACTGTCAAAAAAGGTGCAAAACGTTTGCGATGACAGATGCATCAAACACGGTTCAGATTTTAGTTGCGTGTGCGATGCAGGGCATACGGTTCAGTTCAATTAACTGTTTGGGATGAGGAGGAACAAAAGAAACGGGCAGCCAGATGAAGGCATGTGCGATATATAACATACGGTTCACTAGGATGAACTGTGTGTGATTAGACAACACAATGGAAATGGTTCAACTGAACAAGATGTGTGTGATACGCGGCAAACAGGTCCGTAATCAGAAATGTGTGCGAAGACCAATAATAACAGAGATGATTGCTGCTAAGAAGCCGTGTGATTTGCTCTGTCTACAATAGAATAACATGTATATATATATAACTGAAATAAACATCCAATTACATAAGTGACTATACAGATCATTCGCACACACCTCAATAAACAATTGCATGCATTCTAAAGTAGGAGAAACGATCGTCTAGTCATCTACTTCTTGTGATGCTCCCGCCACTGCTTTGTGGCTCGATCCCTCATCTGGGGCAGGAAGAAGACACTTCCTCATGTCAACGATCCGCCTGTACATCTGGTAGCTTGTGTACGCGTCCATGGCCGCGTACTTGACGTGTTGTTCATCCAGTCTCTCATGCCACACACTGTGCCATGCATTCTTGTCCTTATTGCTCTCATCCTTCATCTTCATGTAGTAGGGGTCGATGATGGCCGAGGCGAGGTCAACCAGGGAGTTCAGTTTGTTTTTGTCGCTGCCCCAGACCTTGTAGTGGTGCTGGATGTTGACAAAATTCGGGCATTTCAAGTTTGAAACCTTGAGCGCTTTTAGATCGTTGGTGGTGTCCACCGTAGAGAAACTGTAGTCGGGGCTGTTGATAAAGCTGGAGAAACGCTCGGAAGGCCTTGTGGCAAGGTGGTAGTTGTAGACGAGGACGTCATGTCGCACGCACAACTGGGCGACGACAACCTTCTGATTGTGCCCGGCACGACCGATGGTGCACTCGAGATCGAAGCCGACCACTCGGTACTTGTTGTCGGCAACACTAGCTATTTAATCATCATGTCATTACCACCAACACTAGCTATTTAATCATCATAGTCATAGTGTAGCACATCATCATCTTCAAACTCATTCTAGCTAGCTAATCACTCCTGCTGCTCTCTCTTAGGTAAAATAGCATAGAACATGTGTAGCAGTCCTGATTCATCATATTGGAGCATGCAGATGAACCTGTCTCCTAATTGTAGGCTGCGCTTCTGATTGCTGCCCCCTAGTACTTCTCTGCAATCATTCACAATTCTGCTCCAGTCTTAGACTATTAAGACTTGCTCGCTTCGAGAAATCCTAAATGCACTCATGTGCAATGTAGGATGTCTTGGCTATAAGCTAACCATTGCCATGCGACCTTTAGGCTCGATCCAATGAGGCACAACATTCATCGGGAGCCCCTATTGAAGAACATTGTAGTAACATACTTAGCAATGAAGTTTAGCTTAAAACATAATGTATGCAAAAGATGCACTGAGGACAAATAGTAAAAATCTTACCATCTTTCCTAAATAGATGTGACCGTAGTTCAATAAGAATACTATTGGTCGCACAATTTGAGTACTAAGATTTTCAAGTCCAGGAAAATAATTTCTCTTGACAACATCAAGATCCTCAAGTCATGAAACATAATGACTTATCTCCTCGCAATTTAGTTCAGCCTCGGGACAGTGGTAGGTCATGTCTACCAAGCGCCGGACATGTTTGCTTGAATGGAAATAAGTTGTCAATAGAAATTAGTTGTCAACTATTTTTGAATAAACAATATCGGAGACATAAATATGGTTGAGAAACTCACATAATGGTAGAACTGGAGGCGTCTGCACATCGACCCAGATGTCGATATTGCCTTCAATATCGTCTTCGGGACGAATATCAAAGGTGATAAGAATATCAGGCTCAAATGCATAAGCCTTGCATAGTGCTCTCCAATTATTGCATTCAAAATAGGTGTAGGTGTCTGCATTGTATAATTTTGCGTCAAAAGTATAACCATGCTCGGTCCTCAAGTGAACTCTCTTTACCTCCATAGTTTCCATAGGACTGAAACCAATCTTATCCAAGACAAAAACTCTTGCATGGCAGGGGATATGCTAGTAGAATAGTGAAAAATTAAAATTATAAGTTGAAGCAAAAGAAGCAGAAGTCATGCTTAATTACGAAAAAAAACTTTTCGTTGTGACTTACTGTATCCACTTCGAAGTTCTCATCCAGCTTGATGCTGAAGCGCCTATCATCAACTAGGAAATGTCTGTCGCACAGGCCGCGCTCGTCTTCGCAGTATTCGCACATACCGAAATCCTTTTCGTCATCAGACATTTCCTATGTTCATAGTTGAAACATTAATTGAAAATCCGGGGCACTCGATATTTCCTACATATTCTAGCACAAGTCATGCTTAAATTCACGGAAAAATCCGGCATGACCTTTGCTAAAATAGGACATATCGAGCGCCTGAAATTTGCCGAGACGGAAACGAATCAACATTCCAGCAAAACATAGGCCACTCGGAGGCACATTGCAAACAAGAACACCAAGACATACTCTATATTCAGAATGCATCATCATCGACATCAATGATATGGCAAGTATATAGCACTAGAATTTTCATCATCCACATTTACAACACATTATCATTTGGCTATTCTCACCTAGAGGTCTTAAGGGGTCGACTGCGGGGATGAGGCAGGGGCAAACTTGATTTCTGCAAAAACAAAATATATTAACCACTTACTATAAATAAACTAATTCTATTAAGCACTTACGATAAATAAACTAATTCTATTAAGCACTTACTATAAATAAACTAGTTCTATTTAGCACTTACTATAAATTAATAAACTAATTCTATTAAGCACTTACTATAAATAAACTAGTTCTATTTAGCACTTGCTATAAATTAAAAACTAGTTCTAGCCCTAACATCTATCCATCCATCCATCTATCTACATATCTATCAATATAACCATCCATCCATTTCAAATTCTACCAACTAAAAATTTCCATTACTAAAATTTCTAATCAAAAGACCTAAAATTTCATATTCTATTCAAAACACCTAAAATAGTCTAAAAAATTATTCTATTAAAAACCTACATTCTACAGTGTCTACATTCTAAAATCTACATTTAAGTTACCTACATTCTACAAGAACAGAGACAAGGGAGGGAGGAAGGAGGAGTAGGAAGGAGGGAGGAGGCGGGAAGGAGGAGGGAGGGAGGAGGCGGAGGTCATCACCCGCTCCGCCACCGCCGCCCGAAGGCGGGAGGCGGAGGTGGATGCTCGCACGTGCGTCAGCGACCTTGCGTGCTACACCGAGTTCCTGCAAGAGGAGTAGGAGCGCCTCGTCGAGCACACAAAGAGCCTTACCGCCGCCATGGCCGCGGCACACGCCGCCTAAGAGGCGAGGAATCAGGAGATCTACGAGGAGAACCATCGCTTCGAGAGGGGTCGTCTGGAGCGGCAGAGGGCGTTCGAGGTGAGTGTCGCTGAAGCTGCAACAGCGGCAGGCACCGTATTGCGGTTGTCCAGCTCGTCAGTAGGCTCCTCCTCCGCCGCCTCTTACTGAGCGCGCTCGGCAGAGGAGAGGCAGCAAAAAAGTAGTACAAAGCCCCTCCGCAGTAGTAGTAGTATTTAGGGGCTATTTTGTTCAGTTCATAGATGTGGTGGAACTGTACAACATACTTAAAATTAGCTAGTATATATAGTTGAACTAGCTATTTCAGTACGTGGTTGGCAACAATTGGGTAAAAGTTTGGTCGGTTCAGCTGTCGAGTTGAACTGTTTGTATAAATTAAGAATGACTGCTTATTCTATGAATTAAATCTATGCTTAATTACTGATTTTTAGTTGCAAAAATTAGATACTGCTAGTGATTTTTAGCTTCATATTTTGACAAATCGCAGTGTTACAAGGTTGACAAATGGCAATGTTACTAGACCAACAAATGTCAATCTTTCCAGTTTGACGAATGGCAACATACCCAATATGACAGATGCAAATCTTACCAAATTGTTTGTAAGTGGTTGCACACCGGTCATCCAAAAGAACCGTTTGCGTTGAAGAGATGCACAAATCCTGCTCTCACTTTGCATCATGTCGTCCCGGGATCGACGGGCGGGGTGCGGGAGGACAGTTCGCACGCTTCCCGGTGAGCCTGCGCATTCGAGGACAACTTGCACGCCTCTTGGTCAGCCTGCGCACCGGACTGCGCTCGCACGCATCCCGTTCAGTCAAGGTCAAGCAGCTGTCCGCACGGCACCTCCTACAGCCATTAAAACCAAGACACGCGACGTCACGTGAATGTTTAACATAATGCACATGGTTTGAATTATACAAACGTTTGAGGTATTAAAGTGACATCTATTTTTTCAAAATGCCTTTGTTGGTTGTCATTATTCGAGTGCGCCTTCTCTCAAAATGGACACGAAAAATACCACAGCATGTCGAGTGCCATTCCATGATAGCATGCCAAGTTTCATGAATTTCGGACAAGTTTTGGATTTACTAGAATTTAAAAATAAAGTATCTCAACGTTTTGCCGGCAATCAACGGTGCTCTGGTGTTTGAAATTCATTCCCATTTCTTGCATGGGACCTAAGCATGCACCCAAGGACACAGATTTGATTTTTCAACCAATTTATATGCACTGGAGCATGTGCATGTAGTTCAAATTTGAATTATGCACATAAATGCATTGATAACTCAGTTAATGCATAAAAATGTCCAAGCGAACCCCGAAAAATCACAAAAATTGACACAACACTCCTGTTGTTCTAAGTTGACACGAGAAATTTTTTGAAAGCAATAAGAGGCAATGGATATCGTTTCGTCCCCAAAGGTGGGATGTTCCCTACCAAAACCATCATGCTTGTTGTGAGAAGCTCTAGTTTGTGAGAAGCATATACCCAAACCTGCCCCAAATGGGACAAAATTTTTACCGCGGCATGTTGATGCCGCTCCATGATAGCATGCCAAGTTTCATGAATTTCAGACGAGTTTTGGATTTACTAGAATTTAAAAACCACGTATCTCAATGTTTTGCCGGCAATCAACGGTGCCCTGGTGTTTGAAATTCATTACCCTTTTCTTGCATGGGACCTAAGCATGCACCCAAGGACACATATTTGATTTTTCAACCAATTTATATGCACTGGAGCATGTGCATGTGTGATAGCCTGGCTTATTAGGGATGATAGACTACTCATATCAATAAGGAATTCCTTCTTTTCCGGGAGCCCATTCGGAAAGAACTCCAAAGTTAAGCGTGCTTAGCTTGGAGTAGTTTCAGGATGGGTGACCGACCGGGAAGTTGCTCCCGGGTGCGCACGAGTGAGGACAAAGTGCGCAGAAATGACTAGTATTGATCTATGGGGCCAGTCTTGATCCCGCCAGGAGTAACGACCACCGGCGGGTGTGTCCAGGGCGTTACAGCATGTAGTTCAATTTGAATTATGCACATAAATGCATTAAAAACTAAATTAATGCATAAAAATGTCCAAACGTACCCCGAAAATCACAAAAATTGACACAACACTCCTGTTGTTCTATGTTGACACGAGAAATTTTTTGAAAGCAATTAGAGGCAATGGATATCGTTTCGTCCCCAAAGGTGGGACGTTCCCTACCGAAACCATCATGCTTGTAGTGAGAAGCTCTGGTTTGTGAGAAGCATATCCCCAAACCTGCCCCAAATGGTAGAAAAAATTTACCACGGCATGTTGATGCTGCTCCATGATAGCATGCCAAGTTTCATGAATTTCAGACGAGTTTTGGACTTACTAGAATTTAAGAACCAGGTATCTCAATGTTTGCGGCCGAGTGACGGTGGCAGGGTGCTTAACATTCATTCCCATTTCTTGCATGGGACCTAAGCATGCAACCAAGAACACATATTTGAATTTTCAACAAATTTATATGCATTGGAGCATGTGCATGTAGTTCAAATTTGAATTATGCACATGAATGCATTGAAAACTCAGTTAATGCATAAAAATGTCCAAACAAACCCCGAAAAATCACAAAAATTGACACAACACTCCTGTTGTCCTATGTTTACATGAGAAATTTTTGAAAGCAATAAGAGGCAATGGATATCGTTTCATCCCCAAATGTGGGACGTTCCCTATTGAAACCATCATGCTTGTTGTGAGAAGCTCTGGTTTGTGAGAAGCATATACCCAAACCTGCCCCAAATGGGACAAAATTTTACCATGGCATGTTGATGCCACTCCATGATAGCATGCCAAGTTTCATGAATTTCAGACGAGTTTTGGATTGAATAGAATTTAAAAACCAGGTATCTCAATGTTTGCGGCCGAGTGACGGTGGCAGGGTGTTTGACATTCATTCCCATTTCTCGCATGGGACCTAAGCATGCAACCAAGGACACATATTTGAATTTTCGACCAATTTATATGCATTAGAGCATGTGCATGTAGTTCAAATTTGAATTATGCACATAAATGCATTAAAAACTCAATTAATGCATAAAAATGTCCAAATGAACCCCGAAAAATCCCAAAAATTGCACAACACTCTTGTTGTTCTATGTTGACACTAGGAAAAAAATTGAAATAGAGAAGAGGCAATTGATATCGTTTCGTCCAGAAAGGTGAAACGTTCCCTACCGAAACCATCAGGCTTGTTGTGAGAAGCTCTGGTTTGTGAGAAGTATATCCCCAAACCTACCCCAAATGGGACAAAAAATTTACCACAACATGTTGATGCCGCTCCATGACAACATGCCAAGTTTCATGAATTTCAAATGAGCTTTGGATTTACTAGAATTTAAAAATCAGGTATCTCAATGTTTGCGGCCGAGTGACGGTGGCAGGGTGTTTGATATTCATTCCCATTTCTTGCATGGGACCTAAGCAGGCAACCAAGGACACAAATTTGAATTTTCAACTACTTTATATGCATTAGAGCATGTGCCTGTAGTTCAAATTTGAATTATGCACATGAATGCATAGAAACTCAGTTAATGTATAAAAATGTCCAAGCGAACCCCGAAAAATCCCAAAAATTGACACAACACTCCTGTTGTTCTATGTTGACACTAGGAAAAAAATTTGAAATCGAGAAGAGGCAATGAATATCGTTTCGTCCAGAAAGGTGAAACGTTTCCTACCAAAACCATCACACTTGTTGTGAGAAGCTCTGGTTTATGAGAAGCTTATACCCAAACCTGCCCCAAATGGGACAAAAATTTTACCACGGCATGTTGATGCCGCTACATGATAGCATGCCAAGTTTCATGAATTTCAGACGAATTTTGGATTTACTAGAATTACAAATGCAAGTACGTCGGCGTTTGCCGAAGAGCCACGATGCCGTGGTGTTCGAATTTCATCCCCATTTCTTGCATGGGACATAAGCATAAACCCATGGACACATTATGATTTTACAACCCATGTTGGTGCACCGGAGCATGTGCATGTAGTTTAATTTTGAATTGTGCACCTGAAATGGCTAGAAAACCAATTTAATGTATAAAATGTTCAAACCAACCCTGAATAATTCCAATTCTTTTATGACACACATATAGTTGCATGTTCACTGCAGATAAAAGGTCTAGCAATTCAAACACCGTCCATTGCCGCTGTAACCCCATTATGTAATTCAAATCAAGATAAAAATCAAGTATATCGCACACAGTTTATTATCACCAACCATGTGAGATGCATCACAAAATATCCTGGAGCACCGTCGGTGTATATATAGTACGCCTATGGCTTACGCAAGAAGGTGCGTCGGCTACAGTCCACAGCCGGCGTCTCAAGCACACTAGCTCGCTCCCCAAATATCATTTCACTGTTCAATCATCGCTGGTGAAAGATGGGCACGTGGACCCGCGTCGTGAGGGCAACTTCGGTGGCCCACTCCGGCGAGAGCGCGGCCGTAGCCGCCATGCGTGTGCTAACAAGGTGCATGAGCGCGGCCGCAATCTGCGACCGGGCGGCCAAGGCAGCCCAAACAGCCGTTGTTGCTTCTCAGGTGGCGGCAGCAACATCTGCCTCGGGGATAGCAACTGGCGAGAGCGGCACATCAGCTATCCGTTCCGCAGCGGTGGCCTTAGCCCTGATGGAGGCCGCCCACGACCATGTCGAGGCCGCCCACGCCCAGCTCGTGGCGGTCACCGCACAAATCGAACGAAGCTTCTCCGACAACGGTCGGCAACCCATGGCCGAAGAGTTGGCAATCGCCGAGAGCGTTCGAGCAGCCACTCGTGCCTCCGCCGCATACCTTGCTATGACGGAGCCCGTCCAAGCCCAGATCGTGGCCGCCCACGCCCAGCTCATGGTGGCCTTTTCCAAAGATATGGCAGACACGGATGGCGAGATGCTTGCCGAGTATGGTGCGATAGATGCCATGGAGCCCCTTCCCCAGGAGACCGTCGGGCGCGAGCTGGACATGGAGGCGGCGGCAGACATCGACGAGCACCAGCCGTAGTACTAGTACTCTTTGTTTTTTTAATTAAGAGCGACGATCTTTAATTTGTTAGAGTAATGTTTAGGTCAGCTAGCTCTGTTTAATTGCTGAACTTGCTCGATTAAGGAGTGTGGGTGTGCTGTAGTCTCGTTTGTGTACCCAAATTACGCAATAATGTGGATGACCACTGTAACCATGGAAATTCGAACCAAATTTTTTGACATTCAAACTCATCACACACGGGTTAAGCTATCTGAATCGTTTGTGATGTTCACATATCGTACACAGTTATGAATAAGGGACCGTGTCTGATGACACTTTGCGCGCCAGTTTTTTCGCTGAAGCGATTCCAAATTTTCGGCTTCCATGGAAATATCTACCTCCCCGCCCCTCCCCCTTACCAAAAGCCACATTTCCCCTATTTCCGCCTTCCTTTCCAAGTTGAAACCTTCACTCCTTGCTTGCAGTGCCACCTCCTCGCCGGCGACCCTCCTTCACGCTGCTCGGCCTCGCCTATCCAGGCAGGTAATCCACACCCGACCCCCATCCTCCTCCTACTTCCACATCCCACATGCCCCGACCGCCGGCGCGAGCGCGACACCTTCCACCCAAATCACCGACCCCTCCACCAAATAAGCACCGCCCTAAGCCATGGTGCATGCAGTATAGCCAGGATCTCAAGGAGCATTTGGTAGCGGAGAAGCAAATCGCGGCCGCACGCGCAGATGAGGTCGCGATGACTGCCATTCGTGCCGACCCCCAGATCTTGGAGGAGCACCTTGCCATTTGCTAGCTACGCCGGTTAAGCATGCTCGGTTTACCCGTTGTGTGTGCTGCTCCTGCCTTTCCTTCACAAATTCTAGTGAATTGTGCTATCTAATTTTACCATGCAATCTATTGCTCTAGTGTATATGTTCTATATGTCATGCAGTGTGGTGCTCACTTATTAATTGTTTTGTTAATTAGTTGTCGTCTTCAATTAACTGTTTGGTTCAATTCTGCAAATGTGATGTTCAATTCTTCAGGCTGCAATTTTGTATTGTCTTCCATGTGAGAAATAAATTGAATTTATCTTTACAAAATACATGATAAACGAATGCAATTGCTATATTTCCAAGTTGTCAAGCATGCTTGGTTTGGTTATACATTGTGTAATGTGGTGCTCAGTTAATGTTTGGTTCATTTGTGTTGTGGTGTTTAGTTAACTGTTTTGTTCAATTCTGCAATGCGATGTTCAATAGTTGTGGGTGCATTCTGTTATTGTATACCATGTGAGGAATAAATTGAATTTGGCTGTAGTAAAAACATGAGAAACAAATACAATTGCTATATTTCTAAGTTGTTAAGCATGCTTGGTTTGGTTAACTGTCTAATCTTCTATTAGGAGTATGTTATATTGTGCAATGTGGCGCTCAGTTAATATTTGGTTTATTTGTTGTGGTGTTTACTTAACTGCATGGTTCAATTCTGCAATGCGATGTCCCATTGTTCTGGCTGCATTCTATTATTGTATACCATGTGAGAAATAAATAGAATTTGGCTGTACTAAATACATGAGAAACAAATACAATTGCTATATTTCCAAGTTGTTAAGCATGCTTGGTTTGGTACTGTCTGATCTTCTATTAGGAGTATGTTATATTGTGCAATGTGGTGCTCAGTTAATGTTTGGTTCATTTGTTGTGGTGTTTAATTAACTACTTGGTTCAATTCTACAATGCGATGTCCAATTGTTGTGGGTAGAATTTTGTATTGTTGTGCATGTGAGGAATAAATCGAATTTGGCTGCACTTAATACATGAGAAACATATACAAGTGATATATTTCCTAGTTCTTAATCATGCTTGGTTTGGATAAATGGGTTTTCGATGTGGCTTGAATTAATCTGAAGAATCTGCAATGTGCTTATTTTTCATCAACATATTTTACTAATAGCATGCGAACCCTTACTTAACCTGATGACTAACTACCTTATATGTGTTGCAGGGAAACAATGGGAAGCACTGAGGTTTACAATCGAGGTTAGCATGCGCATGGTCCGCTGTCTAATAGCACATTATTGTGCAATTGCAGGTACCATTCTAATATTTAGGTTTCTAACAATTTGGTCTTGCACATGTAGGTCCTGCTGTCAGAGATTTTGACCCACTGTTCGACCCTTTTTGCATATGGGGATATGAGTTGTCCATGAATATCAATCAAATCAAGAATCTCAGAAAGATTGTTAGGATAAAGAAATTAGCGACAAAAAACAACAAGATCTTTGTCTGCACAATGAAGAAGACATCAGTTCACTATAAGATGGTACTAACTATTACAGCTTTGCCTTTTTTATTCCTTTGCCCCATTTCCAATATAGAGAAGATATTTATGCACATCCTTGTTTTCAGGCCTTTCCAAAGCAGTTCACTGATGAAGGAGGCGAGGAAGGTTTTAATACAACACCCACGGTTCAATATTGAAGTGTTCCTGAAGAGGATGAAGGACGAACGGTCAATCATCCACAAGCACTGGCCTAAAGTTGCAAAGAACTTCAACATGAATGAAGGCTCAATATTCGCCTTCCGCTTCAGCAGTTTTCCAGATGAGATACATCTGTCTATATACCGTCTATGATGCTAATTTTGAAAGGTTCTACATGTTGCATGTGAAACTTAGTGCTGGTGCAGTTGTGTAATGGGGTAGCTGAGTGCTGAAGCTATATCATGTTGTACTCTGATGTATGTCAATTATGAAATTCTGCTTCCTTAATATGGAAATGAAATATATTATGTTCTTAATATGAATGTCCATTAGATTAATAAATGGATTATTAATAATAGGGCAATTAGCCTGCTAATGGCGAATTAGCCTGCTAATTGGGTTTTGCTATTGCAAACGGTTAAAAAAATACCGTGGGCGATGACCTCAAGCAACGCACACAGTTTCTAGGAATAAACCGTGTTGGATCAATGAACAATCACACACGACTTTCTCTTGAAAACTGTTTGCATTAGGCCACCTTGCGCGAACGTTTACCACATAAAAACTATGTGTCATGGACAATCTTTGCCACACAGTTTCTTCTACGGACCGTTCGTGATGCATTCAATAACGCAAATGATTTAACGGGAAAAATTGTGTGTGATGTACCTGTGAACGGAAATGTTTTCCTTGGAGCGACTATGTGGGATGTACATACGAACGGAAACGTTTAGCAAGGACTGACTGTGTGGGATGTACTTGCGAACGGAAACAATTTCGCCTTTATAATTGTATTTTTAGCTCTATTGTACATATTTTCATATTTGAGCGCTCGCCGGTCGCACACGACCTCATTTTGTCGAGCGTGTGTGCCAGGAGGGCATATCCCCGACGGTTTCTGGGTCGTGTGGGAAGGACCCCCCTATCGCCCACACTCACTAGGCGACGGTTCCAGATGCCGTCGCGGAAAGGGGTTAAAAACTGTTTGTATAGCACCGACGCGTACTAGTGATTGGTCTTGTTCAATGTGCGCACCATAGGTATAATTAATCCCATCGAAAATCCAACATTCATACGCTGTGCTATCTCTGTCAGATTACCAACAAAGTTTATGACATGCTTCAAGTCCTTCCAGTGAAATTTGGTATGCTTAGTAACATACATATCGTTCACTATGCATCCAACATGTCCTGCTTAAAAGGCGGAAAGGTATTATTTATTCAGAACATGGCAGAAGAATATATAGTGCGCATAAATTGGTAAATAGAATTTGTTACTGCCTAGGAACAGAGTCAGAAAATGAAATCACAATTGGTTGCTTAAATAGTGATCAATTAGTCTGAACAAATACCCCGATTTTGCTAAGTAATATGACAGCATGGAGAAAGTTGAAAGGACACTAACCTCGATCAGACTTTGATCGGCTGATTACGTTGGGGAAGTAAACATCCATGTTAATTAGACCAGGCTGTGGTGCACGCACTAGAATTTTATTGCCAGCTTTCAGTTCATAACACTTAGATAATTTTCTCCAAAGGTCCGCATTAAAATAGGAGTGACCATCTTTATCAAGTTTTACGCTAACCGTCATTGTAAATTCATGTAGCGTTGTCAATATGATATCCTGGGAGTCATCAACAAAGTAAAGCCCAAGATTTCCTTCTACTCATGTTCTTGCAAAGCAAGGGAGGTACTGCTTGAAATGAAAATTAAGATCATAAATTAGATATATTGAAATAACAGAGCAAGATGCAAATATGGGAGTAACTGATAGAAAAGATCAATATATAGATGAAAGCAAAGTACAAAAATATTTAATTAAAAATAGATAATGTAACAAAGATTTGATGCAAATATATAGATAATGTAGCAACAGACGGTATATGTTCATAAATTTAGGCCATGCCGACCGTGGTAGGTTGAGATTGAACATATCGAGTGCTCCCTGAAGTCATGCGGAATGGTGAGATAGAACTTCGTTTCCGACTGGCCGCGACCACACTTGAACGATTTGTGCTCGCACTGTGGACACATGAATGAACACCCACGAATCACTGTGTGGGTGGGGACGAAGTGGGCGAGGGTTTTCTTTTTGCTTTTGCATGTGTGAGTGAACACACACGGTTCGCAGAGGCGGCGGAGATGAATCGTGTGCGATAGTAAATCACCGAGATTCAATGGGAATCCAAATTTCCTTTGTCCTTTGTCCATGAGTTTTTTCTATGATGAACATAAACCCTGCTAATCACCGTGTTCAAATTTGGCACTTTTTTGGGTTCATTTACAATATTTAGGGGATTATGTGCATTTTCTAGGCATTAATGCACATAATTGAAATTCAAACAATCGGTGCTTGAAAAGGTGCACGAGAGCGATCTAGAAAACCATGATCATGCTATTTAGTAAATTCTCAGGCCTTTTACAAGGAATGGGCATATATTTCAAGGAAATGTGTTTACTGGATACTATACAAAAATAAAATACATGCTTGGAAAATATGACGCCTAGCGTGGTGCCATGGTATGGCCTCACCATGCCCTGGTAAAAATTTGAGAATGTTTGTCTTATGTCGTCATGCACGCCATTCATAAATCAAACCATCACCGAGGAAATTTCATGGTTTCGAGGGGGAAATCAGCAAGTTTGAAGGGGCCGGGAATCCAAATTTCCTTCCTAGTTTGTCATTCAGTTTTTTCTACAATCAACATACCCCCTCGAATGCAACGTTTCAAGTTTGGCATTTTTCCGGGCTCATTTACCGTATTAGGGGATTATGTGCATTTTCTAGGCATTAATCCACATAATTCAAATTCAAACAATCGGTGCATGAAAAGGTGCACAAGAACGGTCTGGAAAAACCATACTCGTGGTATTTAGTAAATTCTCAAGCCTTTTACACGGAATGGGTAGAGATTTCAAGGGAATGCGTGGCAATAGTCAACCACAAACGCGTCATTTACTGCGTTATCAACTATAGAAAAATGAAATATGTGCTTGAAAAACATGACACTTGGCATGGTGCCATGGTATGGCCTCACGGTGCCCTGGTTAAAAGTTGAGAAGGTTTGATTTATGTCGTCATGCACGCCCTTCATAAATCGAACCATCACCGAGGAAGTTCCATGCTTTCGAGAGGGAAATCACCAAGATTGAAGGGGAATCCAAATTTCCATCCTAGTTTATCATTCGGTTTTTTTCCAACGATCAACATACCGCCTCAAATGCAACGTGTTCAAATTTGACATTTTTCCGGGCTCATTTGCCATATTTAGGGGATTTTTTTTTACATTTTCTAGCCATTAATGCACATAATTCAAATTCTAACAATCGGTGCATGAAAAGGTGCACAAGAACGGTCTGGAAAACCTTGCTCGTGCTATTTAGTACATTATCATGCCTTTTACAAGGAATGGGCAGATATTTCAAGGAAATGTGTGGCAATAGTCAACCATAAAGGCGTTGTTTACTGGGTTAACAACTATATAAAAAATGAAATACATGCTTGGAAAACATGACGCCTGGCGTGGTGCCATGGTATGGCCTCACTGTGCCCTGGTAAAAAATTGAGAATGTTTTCCTTATGTCATCATGCATGCCTTTCATAAATCGAACCATAACCAAGGAAGTTTCATGGTTTCGAGGGGAAAATCACCAAGATTGAAGGGGGATCCAAATTTCCTTTGTCCTTTGTCCATGAGTTTTTTCTATGATGAACATACACCCTGCAAATCACCGTGTTCAAATTTGGCACTTTTCCGGCCTCATTTACCATATTTAGGGGATTATTTGCATTTTCTAGGCATTAATGCACATAATTCAAATTCGAACAATCGATGCATGAAAAGGTGCACAAGAACGGCCTGGAAAAACCATGCTCGTGCTATTTAGTACATTCTCATGCCTTTTACAAGGAATGGAGAGATATTTCAAGGAAATGTGTGGCAATAGTCAACCATAAACGCGTCGTTTACTAGGTTAACAACTATACAAAAATGAAATACATGCTTGGAAAACATGACGCCTGGCGTGGTGCCATGGTATGGCCTCACCGTGCCCTGGTAAAAATTTGAGAATGATTTCCTTATGTCGTCATGCACGCCTTTCATAAATCGAACCATCACCGAGGAAGTTTCATGGTTTCGAGGGGGAAATCACCAAGATTGAAGGGGGATCCAAATTTCCTTTGTCCTTTGTCCATGAGTTTTTTTTTCTACGATGAACATACACCCTGCAAATCACCGTGTTCAAATTTGGAACTTTTCCGGGTTCATTTACCATATTTAGGGGATCATGTGCATTTTCTAGGGATTAATGCACATAATTCAAGTTCAAACAATTGATGCATGAAAGGGTGCACAAGAACGGCCTGGAAAACCATGCTCGTGCCATTTAGTAAATTCTCATGCCTTTTACAAGGAATGGACGGATACTTCGATGAAATGTGTGGCAATAGTCAACCACAAACGTTTGTTTATTGGGTTTTCAACTATAGAAAAAATGAAATAAATGCTTGAAAAACATGACGCCTGGCATGGTGCCATGATATGACCTCACCATGCCCTGGTAAAAATTTGAGAAGGTTTGGCTTATGTCGTCATGCACGCTGACGGTGTCCTGGACTAGGGGGTACTCACCACGTCGTCTCCCGATCAATTGGATTGGGCCGAGGACCCCCAATGGCCGTTTACTCATGGGCCAGTTCGGACAACCGATGTATACACAAGGAAGATTCCACAAGACTTGGTGATCAAGACAAGGACTCCTCTCCACCGGCGTATTCGACTAGGACTCTTGTTATCCCAGGCCTCTGGTACATTATATAAACCAAGGCCAGGCTAGTCGCTAGATCATGATGATCATTATGCATCATACCCTTAGGTTTTAGACCACAACATATGATCTCGAGGTAGATCAACTCTTGTACTCTTTATATTCATCAAGATCAATCAAGCAGGAAGTAGGGTATTACCTCCATTAAGAGGGCCCGAACCTAGGTAAACATCGTGTCCCCTGTCTCCTGTTGCCCATCAATCCATGATCCACAGCTTGGGACCCCCTACCCCGAGATCTGCCGGTTTTGACACCGACAATGGTGCTTTCATTGAGAGTTCCGCTGTGTGGTCGGCAAAAGGATCAATGGCTCGCCTGCAGATCAACTGCGACGTCGGTGTCTTCGTCGTCGCCTCGACTAGTCACCTTGGCTTGACCGAGGACTGTGCCCTACCTCCAATCATCATGTTCGGATGAGGGCCTTCATCAACATCAACTCCGGTCTCTATCAAGATCATGGAGGAATCATCCATGGAGCTCGGGGGCTCAACGTCAACATTGCCCTCGGGCGACCGTGCTGTTTTTCCAAATAGCGAACTTGTATCCGCTGCCACCACCTCCTCGAGTATCGCTTTGATGATTCCTTCTGTGGGATTGTGCGGAATTGAGTCTACAACAACACTGTAAAATTTCGTCGCATTCCGATGGAGCAATCTCCGGCGGTCTCCGATTTACCGGAGCCCCATCGAATCTGGATGGGAATCTGGACGAGCTTGGAGCGTGGTGTCCAGCACTTAGCTCGGGCGTCCTTTGGAAGATCCAACCGTTGATCTGCTGCGGAATTTCAATATGTACCACCCCTCAAAATTTCAGCTCGATCCGACCGTCCAAACTCCGGGAACCTTCCGATTAGTGCATCACTTTTCAGATCTGTTTTCTGCGCGAGAACGAATCCGACCCGAGTTCATCTTTTTAATGAACGGGATTTCGGACATCCTTTTTGAAGGAAGTTTTGTATGGGGTATTGTGTTTTGTTCCCAAACACATCCCACTAATTTTAAAGTCTTTTCCAATATGATCTTCAGCATCGTGCCGGTGACAAATTTGCCCGACAACGTTGTTCCACGGCTGCCGACCTGCGCTAGACGCGTCGTCGCTTTGTTGAGCCGAGCTCAACTTCTTCGGATCATGATCTCAGCAAGCCGAACAAGAGTTCGGCATCGCGAAGGATAAATCATCACTAACCTCGCCGCCCCACGGATTACACAGAGCGGGCACATCGGCATCGCCGCACGGTCACTTCATCAAGCCGGCATTGACCACGTCACGAGTTATGACCTGCATCGGCATGGCCGCACCGTTGCTTGTTTGAGTCGATGTCCATCACGCCGAACTACTTCAACACCTCGGCTGACATGGCAGCTGCAACGTCTCCTTACCGACCTGCTCTGTCACCTCGTCTGGACCGGGGGATTCGCCATCCCTTCATCAACCTACTCCGGAGACTTCGGCGTCGTCAGCCGATCAGCTTCGTCATGTTAGGTGGACCAAGGGCTTTGCCTCGGCGAGCCAACCTTTACCAGCATCGCCACGCCGTCTCTTCACCGCCCATCAGGCAATGGGTGTGCGGATCGAGTCCCAATTTTGGGAGTCACTTTTCTTCGGACTGCTACGACAAATAAACCAGGTGCTATTAATCCTAGCAATTTTTGCTTGTTTGGGTTTTATTTTTCCCAAGGAATTATTACTCCAGTTTGTTCCATCATCTGTATAGAGGTCTATCAAATGGCGGCCGCATTAACAACGGTCGCATGGTGGTTCGGTCAGTTTCCGTGCATAGTTCGGCGAACGCCGCATCCGGAACTTCGGACCGACATGTGAATTCAGGCTTTGCCACGCCTTTACCGCATCACGCCGACGCCCGACACCGACATTGACTTCGGCGCCAAGCCACATATTTTTAAATGAATTATCTTGCGTAAATTAATTACGCGATGATTTTTATATATTAATATTATTATTGTTGGCCTGCACTATTTTACATGTGCAGGTAATGGACTTTGACTGCGTCACGTGGTCTCTTCAGCAAGCCGACGCCGTCGTCCCAATCGGCGTAAATCGGCTCGCGTGATCACCTTGTTGGTCGTGTTGCCATACCAATGTGTTCGGTTGCCTTGGGGACTTTGGCATCACCGAGAGAGCTCTACCTCATCGAGCGTTCGGCGAACAGGCCATATTTCTTTTATTACTCACTTTGCATAAATTATTTATTATGCAACATTTTTTTAATTTATTATTATTACTATTATATTTGGTTTGCACTATTTTTTGTGCAGGTAAATGATTCGGGTTGTGCAGTGTTGTCACCTCGGCGTACTGACATACCACGTCACCTCGACTGGACGGGGGGCTTCCTCAACACTTCATTAACCCACGCCGGGGACTTCGACGTCACTCTGCCGGCCTGCATTGGCCGTGCTATGTCACCTCTTCGGAGTGCCGAGCTCTTCGCTCCGCCACCTCGGGACCGTCTTGGGGGATGGAACCTTGTCGGATCTGTCACAGATCAATGGGCGTCTTCGTCCCGCCACAAGCCCGAATCGCATCATCAACATCGAGCACATAACCAGCTAAGTCACTTTCATGCTCAAAGACTTTCAGTTTTAAATTTTGTTCGGTTCGACCAAGCATTATACTTTTTTGGCAAAAAGTTGTTTGTGGGAAACTTCCTTGTCAAAACTTTGTTTGTGACACACAAATTCAAATACCCCGTTTACTTGGGGGCTTCCTTTATGAAGCCTTTACTTTTGCATATGATTATACTTGTATGTCTTCGTTCCTTGTTCGTGTATTACGCCACAATATGCACCATGTTTACTTAAGTGTTCCGCAAGCTGGGTTGCCTTGCTCCTGTGTTTACCCCTGTGTTCCCGATTGTTCGGCTAGGGAGTAAAGGGAGCACCTCTGCGATTGTCATGATCGGGTCATCCGAGCTCGGACCTCAGACTGGGTGAAGCCGAAAGCTAGCGCTCTTATTGTTTCAATCATGGTTGGCACACAACAGAACTCATGAGTACAAAAAATCTATTGCACAAGTCTCATAGTAACAATGAGCAACCGAAGAAAGGTATCGATGGGGGTACTATTTCTTCGAAGATGCTTCTTACACTTCGTCAGTAATATAGCATAAGTTCCCTGAGTGCGCTTTGTCTGTTACAGCCTTATGGCCTGATTGCCTGGTTATCGGAAACGCCGTCGATATTCTCGACAGGTGGAGTACATAACACTTTTCGGCCCTTGACCAAAGAGGGAGAAGCCGACGGTCGGTTAAGATGCGTTTAAAGTTTGGGTGAGCACAGATATGATATAAGTACTTCGGTACATACAATCATTA
This sequence comes from Triticum aestivum, assembly GCF_018294505.1. NCBI lineage: Eukaryota > Viridiplantae > Streptophyta > Magnoliopsida > Poales > Poaceae > Triticum > Triticum aestivum. The sequence goes on from NC_057808.1 coordinate 123,486,453, forward strand.
TACATAAAATTCTTTTACCCAAGTCACTTGGGGGCTCTTAAATTAGTGTGAGCTGTTTTATAATAAGTGTTCTTCTTCTTAGTCGTTGCAAAGTCTTTTTCTATCACTCCTTTTTTCGACGCGAGTGTGTGGTCAATAGCCGAGGAGCCTAATTTCCCTCTCAAAGCCGCTAGAGTTTTGTTTGCTAAACTGGCCTAACGAGAAGTACTCCACCTTTGGGATAGGAGGTTGAAGCTGTAGACTGACCCGCTTGAAGTCTTGAGATAGGATGTGTCATGTTAAAGCACGACAAAAGCACAATTTTCTTTTTCTAAGACCAATTTTTGGATTTGCACCGAACACTTGATCTAGTTCGGACATTAAACTTTTGAATAAGTTTTTTGGCTTTTCGAGCCTATGGCACTTTTAAACTATTTGTGTGTTTCCAACATTAGTCTCGCAGTGCAACGCCGGACACCTTTAGAGATTCGGAAAAAACATTCTCGGATATTGCTATATATGCATCGGTTTCGAATTGTGTCTTCGGTCAATAGTTGGGTTGCCCAGCCCCTGTGCTTGCCTCCTACGTTACGTTTTGTTCGGCTAGGTGTGCAAAGGGAGAACCACTGCGATTGTGCTTCCAGCTAGCATGGTTAAAGCACCTCAGTGGAGAAAGCCGAAAACTGACTGTCACAATAAGCGCAAACTGGTCAGCGATCCGATGACTGTGTTAAACTATAAGATCGATAGAGGTCACCCATGTTAAATGACAGGCCGTTCATAACATTGGCCTAAGTGTTTACGGCTTGACCTCGACTGTCGCCGAACACTAACCGGGGGCTAGTAACTGGCCTCCCAACTTTAAACTCCTATGACTAAGTGAAAGTTATAAAGCCCGCATATCTGATTGCCTCGTTTCCGCTAACACAACCGCCTTCGGGTACCGAGACGTCGGCTAAGGGTTGTCTTGTTATTGCGAAAACACCCTGCGTAGCATCTACAAGGGGGCGGAAGCCGACGATGGGCCACTTTCAACTAATAAACGGTCGCAACGGAGTCAAAATAAACATATCATCGGCGTTTGTATTTAATATACGAAGGCTGCCTTCCGCAATCATCGTTATAAATTCATAAATATGCATCAATTTGACTTAAGATTTCGGCCAAGCTAGGTTGCATGGCTCCTGTGCTTACCCCTACATTCTCAATTGTTCGGCTAGGCGGTAAAGAGAGCACCTCTGTGATTGTTACTACCGGGTCATCCGAGTTAGTACCTCAGACTGGGTGAAGCCGAAAGCTAGCAATCTTAAAGGAGCACATTGGTCGGCAATGACGAAATTGAAAATTTTGGTTCATTAGTACCATAGAGTTCGGGAACTTTCCACGAACTAAATCCTCAATATTTTCCTCCCACATAGATTGGAGGTGAGGTTTCATGATCATGATAAGCATGAAGACCCAAAGAAAGGAACCGATAGCGGGACTATTTTCTTTGGAAGATGTTTCTTACGTTAAAATGTAATATAACATATCTCTCCGTGTACCTTTGTTTATAAAACCGTATGGCCGGATTGCCTTGTTTTCCATAAATCTTTGCCCTTATAACAGCTTTATAAAGTAGGAAAACATTCCTCGGCTACTGGTCGAAGAGGTTGAAGCCGATGGTCGGTCAAGAAAGTTTTGTACAATATGGATCCAAGCATTAATGATGTAAAGTACTTGGGTACATAGAGTCATTACACATAAATTGTGAGCAAAAATCAATTTTTTCGCAGCCAATCTTTTAAAGAGTCAATGGCACAGTCTCCTTGAGACAACCGATCAGCTGACATAACACTCTCATAGTTCCCTATTGGCATTGATTTCCTATCTATTAAGCCCCTTAAAGACGAACTTGGCGACCTCAACTTTCGTTAGCTCTAGCTCCTTTTTGAGATCTTTATTCTCTTTCCGAGAAGTTTGTGTTAAACACAACAAAATTTTCTGTCAAACGGATATCGATCCTTAATTTGGCCACCCGTGCCCACATTAAAGCTCGGGGGCTACTGGGCTTCGCGCTTATTATTTACAAATATTACAGGGGCACATCGATCCCCTGATCTGGTGTTGCCACCTGACCAGTGTCTCGGGGGCTACTGCATTGCCTATTCAATGCAGAAAATTCAAAGTGCTTAGTGTTCGGCTTGACCGAACTATGGGAAAACGCGTCTTCGGACAACAATAGGTACCATCTGGACCTATCCGGCATCAAGCTAATATATTACGGCAACTTCTCAAGACCCACTCTCAAGGGCCTGTTCACTGATCACTATTATCTCCAATACATTACACTACATTTCTATTCCTACGTATGCTGCCGAGCTAGGAGTTGATCCTCAGGCCAATTTTGCAAATTGACCTGAGTCTCAGGGGCTACAAGGATCAGCAATTTTCTGTTTTCCTTCAGGTGCATCTCGGGTTTTAGACCGACACACACCTTGAGCGCTACTGGATATACATATACTAGCTATATATCTCGGCAGAGAATAAATTGCACCAATCAAAAATATTCACAAAAACTCAGCCCACGGTCGGGGTGGTGCACCACCTCAGAAGCAGTTTGGCATAAAGCTCGGGTGCCAGTGGCTGGCTCCATAGAGGGCATTTCCGACATTAAGCTCGGCTGAATTCGTTCAATCTTTTAAAAGACCGAGGTAGTTTACGACACCTCGGACGCTGGCCATCGTTGGAGCTCGGATTCGAATGGCTCGTTCCATAGAGAACTTTTCAACGTTAAACTTAGGTAACCTCCTTCAAAAAATTTCAAGCCAAGGTGATCTATGACACCTCAGATATAGTCCGGCGTTGGAGCTCAGATACAGTCCGGCGTTGGATCTCGGATATAGTCCGGCGTTGGTGCTCGGCTGCAAAAGATATCTCGAATGCAGTCCGACGTTGGAGCTTGGATACAAGGGGACACCACCGCATGGGAACCACTTCAAACCCGAGGTGTGGTGTAAAATGTAACAAGGCATTGATAAAGGCCGAGAACTTAAAGGGGCTCCTCGGATACCCGACGTGTAAACTCTTCAGATTCACTTCGGTGATCCTCAAGATCGAAGATGAGATGATTTGTTGAACCAGTTTTCAAGACCGACGACCGAAGATGAAGAACAGTTCGGAAGAACCGAGGAGCGTCCCCAACTTGAAGACCGGTTCAGGGGGCTACTGACGGTGTCCTAGACTAGTGGGTACTCACCACGTCGTCTCCCGATCAGTTGGATTGGGCCTAGGACCCCCATGGCCGTTTACTCATGGGCCAGTTCGGACAACCGATGTATACACAAGGAAGATTCCACAAGATTTGGTGATCAAGGCAAGGACTCCTCTCCACCGGCGTATTCGACAAGGACTCTTGTTATCCTAGGCCTCTGGTACATTATATAAACCGAGGCCAGGCTAGTCGCTAGATCATCATGATCATTATGCATCATACCCTTACACTACAAAAAAAGACACATCCGTGACATTTTGGGCAGAACGATTTTTTTTCCTGTCATACTTATGACACTTCTATGATGATAATTGTGACAAAACCTGGTATCATCATAGGTGTGGTGGGGTCCTACTTCTATGACAAAAAATCATGACAGAAAATGGGCTTTTCGTCCTGGGCGGGCCGGAGACGCAGCCGCATGACATACTTTGGGCCGTCCATGACGGAAAAAACCGTGGTAGAAGCGAGGGCGAGGAAATTATCGGGGTGTTCCCGGTTACGGTGGGTGGTCGGGGCCGAGCGATGCGCGTTTCTCTTGTACACGCACGCGCGTGGGTGCGAGGCGTTGGGCTCTAACTGAACTCGAGCGAGGCATTGGGCTCTAACTGAACCTGAGCGATTGCACTGCAGGCTACGCGTTACTGAACCCGAGCGATCGATGGATGGCTGTTAACTGAACCCGATCGAGCGATTCCTTCGCTACTGCTGCTAACTGAAGCTGATCGATGCTGCCTCTGGATAAACAGTGAGCGTTGCTGGGGGGTTGGGATGAACAGTTCCCGGTGGGGGTGGATGAACAGGACCCCGTGGTGTTGCCTCTGGATGAATAGGACCCCGATCGATCGAGCCGGTTGGGGCTGGATGAACAGGACCCCGTGGAGGGCTGGATGAACAGGACCACCCCGTGGAGGGCTGGATGAACAGTAGACGGTGGAGGGCTGGATGAACAGTAGCCCGTGGAGGGGTGGTTGAACAGGAGCCCGTGGAGAGGGCTGGTTGAACAGTAGCCGGTGGAGTAGCGCGCGGTGGAGACTGGATGAACAGGAGCCCGTGGATGAACAGTCGCAGGTGGAGGCTGGAGGAGGTCGACGGTGGATGAACAATAGCCCGTGGAGGCTGGAGGGGGTCGACGGTGGAGATGAACAGTATCCCGTGGAGTCCCGTTTTGCGGTACGCCACACCCCTCCCGATGAACAGGACCCCCGTTTCGACCGTAGCGCTCAACACAAGTCCGTTTCCTCCGTTTTGCGGTACGCCACACCCCTCCCGATCAACAGGACCCCCGTTTCGACTGTAGGAGGTCCGTTTCCTCCGTTTTGCGGTACGCCAGACCCCTCCCGATGAACAGGATCCTGTTTCGACCGTGGCCGGTCGAACACAAGGCCGTTTCCTCCGTTCTGCGGTATGCCAGGCCTCGTTTCCATCGGTTGTTCCGTCCAAGCCCTCCCGATGAACACGACGACGCATTCCGTTCTGACCCAGCCGGTTGGCTCCCCATGAACACGACGACGATGCAGTTTCTCTGTTCCGACCCAGCTATGTACACGAGCCCTGGCCGTACGTATGCCCGAGTAGGCGTTCGAGACCCTACCCGTATGTATGTACGTGGCCGTATTTTCTTTCTTGCACACTGGCCGCTGTACGTATGTGTACATGCTACGTGCGCGCCTCTACTACGACACGTGCACCCCTCTACATCGACCAGTATGTACGTACACGTTAACGACCAGAATGACAACGCTACGTACGCTTCGACCAGGTGGGTCCCGACTGCCAGGCACTTCCTTGCCTCCGAAGATGTAGCTGGTGGGTCCCAGTAGTCAGGGGGGCGAATCGCTTTTTTTGCCCGGACGCACTTCCTTGCGTGCGAAGATGTAGCTGGTGGGTCCCAACAGTCAGGGGAAACATTTTTTTTTTGCAAAATACGGTGGCCCGTCCGGTGGGTCCCCGCTATTAGGTGGAGGAATAATTATTTTGCGCGTAATAAGGAGGCACTTCCTTCCTGCGACCGTGGACCCAGCTGTCAGCCTCTCCACGTACAGTCCACGTCCGATGGAAGCCGTTCCTTGACCATGTTCACCACGCCGTGCCGAGAGCACCAGGGCGGTGGACGACGGTGAGGCCTAGGAAGGGGACAACGCGGAGCTGGGGAAGACGCGGCAATGGATGCCCACGCGTAGAGGAGTATGAGGGTTCACTGGTTCGCTGTTGGGTAACGTAGCAGAATTTTAAAATTTTCTACACAACACCAAGATCCATCTATGGAGTGTACTAGCAACGAGAGGGAAGGAGTGCATCTACATACCCTTGTAGATCGCGAGCGGAAGCGCTCAAGTGAACGGGGTTGATGGAGTCGTACTCGTCGTGATCCAAATCACCGATGACCGAGCGCCGAACGGACGACACCTCTGCGTTCAACACGCGTATGGAGCAGCGATGTCTCCTCCTTCTTGATCCAGCAAGGGGGAAGGAGAGGTTGATGGAGATCCAGTAGCACGACGGCGTGGTGGTGGAAGTAGCGGGGATCCTGGCAGGGCTTCGCCAAGCGCAAGCGGGAGGGAAAGGTGTCACGGGAGGGAGAGGGAGGCGCCAGGGGCTAGGGTCCTGCTGCCCTCCCTCCCCCCACTATATATAGGGGTCCTGGGGGGGGGGGCGCCAGCCCCCTAGAGATCCCATCTGAGGGGGGGGCGGTGGCCAAGGGGGTTGGCTTGCCCCCCAAGCCAAGTGGGGCGCCCCCCACCCCTAGGGTTTCCAACCCTAGGCGCAGGGGAGGCCCAAGGGGGGCGCCCCAGCCCACTAGGGGCTGGTTCCCCTCCCACTTCAGCCCATGGGGCCCTCCGGGATAGGTGGCCCCACCCGATGGACCCCCGGGACCCTTCCGGTGGTCCCGGTACAATACCGATAACCCCCGAAACTTTCCCGGTGGCCGAAACTGGACTTCCTATATATAATTCTTCACCTCCGGACCATTCTGGAACTCCTCGTGACGTCCGGGATCACATCCGGGACTCCGAACAACTTTCGGGTTTCCGCATACTCATATCTCTTCAACCCTAGCGTCACCGAACCTTAAGTGTGTAGACCCTACGGGTTCGGGAGACATGCAGACATGACCGATACGCCTCTCCGGTCAATAACCAACAGCGGGATCTGGATACCCATGTTGGCTCCCACATGTTCCTCGATGATCTCATCGGATGAACCACGATGTCGAGGATTCAATCAATCCTGTATACAATTCCCTTTGTCAATCGGTACGTTACTTGCCCAAGATTCGATCGTCGGTGTCCCAATACCTTGTTCAATCTCGTTACCGGCAATTCTCTTTACTCGTACCGCAATGCATGATCCCGTGACTAACGCCTTAGTCACATTGAGCTCATTATGATGATGCATTACCGAGTGGGCCCAGAGATACCTCTCCGTCACAGAGAGTGACAAATCCCAGTCTCGATCCGTGCCAACCCAACAGACACTTTCGGAGATACCCGTAGTGTACCTTTATAGTCACCCAGCTACGTTATGACGTTTGGTGCACCCAAAGCACTCCTACGGTATCCGGGAGTTGCACGATCTCATGGTCTAAGGAAAAGATACTTGACATTGGAAAAGCTCTAGCAAACGAAACTACACGATCTTTTATGCTATGCTTAGGATTGGGTCTTGTCCATCACATCATTCTCCTAATGATGTGATCCCGTTATCAATGACATCCAATGTCCATAGTTAGGAAACCATGACTATCTGTTGATCAACGAGCTAGTCAACTAGAGGCTTACTAGGGACACGTTGTGGTCTATGTATTCACACATGTATTACGATTTCCGGATAACACAATTATAGCATGAACAATAGACAATTATCATGAACAAAGAAATATAATAATAACCATTTTATTATTGCCTCTAGGGCATATTTCCAACAGTCTCCCACTTGCACTAGAGTCAATAATCTAGTTACATTGTGATGAATCGAACACCCATAGAGTTCTGGCGTTGATCATGTTTTGCTCTAGGGAGAGGTTTAGTCAACGGATCTGGTACATTTAGGTCTGTATGTACTTTACAAATATCTATGTCTCCATTTTGAACACTTTCACGAATGGAGTTGAAGCGACGCTTGATATGCCTGGTATTCCTGTGAAACCTGGGCTCCTTGGCAAGGGCAATAGCTCCAGTGTTGTCACAGAAGAGAGTCATCGGGCCCGACGCATTGGGAATCACCCCTAGGTCGGTAATGAACTCCTTTATCCAGACTGCTTCCTGTGCTGCCTCTTGAGGCCGCCATGTACTCCGCTTCACATGTAGATCCCGCCACGACGCTTTGCTTGCAACTGCACCAGCTTACTGCCCCTCCATTCAAAAAATACACGTATCCGATTTGTGACTTAGAGTCATCCAGATCTGTGTTGAAGCTAGCATCGACGTAACCCTTTACGACGAGCTCTTCGTCACCTCCATAAACGAGAAACATATCCTTAGCCCTTTTCAGGTACTTCAGGATATTCTTGACCGCTGTCCAGTGTTCCATGACGGGATTACTTTGGTACCTTCCTACCAAACTCACGGCAAGGTTTACATCAGGTCTGGTACACAGCATGGCATACATAATAGACCCTATGGCCAAGGCATAGGGGATGACACTCATCTTTTCTCTATCTTCTGCCGTGGTCGGGCATTGAGCCGTGCTCAATTGCACACCTTGCCATACAGGCAAGAACCCCTTCTTGGACTGATCCACATTGAACTTCTTCAATATCTTGTCAAGGTACGTACTCTGTGAAAGACCAATGAGGCGTCTTGATCTATCTCTATAGATCTTGATGCCTAATATATAAGCAGCTTCTCCAAGGTCCTTCATTGAAAAACACTTATTCAAATAGGCCTTTTTACTTTCCAAGAATTCTATATCATTTCCCATCAATAGTATGTCATCCACATATAATATGAGAAATGCTATAGAGCTCCCACTCACTTTCTTGTAAACACAGGCTTCTCCATAAGTCTGTGTAAACCCAAACGCTTTGATCATCTCATCAAAGCGAATGTTCCAACTCCGAGATGCTTGCACCAGCCCATAGATGGAGTGCTGGAGCTTGCATACCTTGTTAGCATTCTTAGGATCGATAAAACCTTCCGGCTGCATCATATACAATTCTTCCTTAAGAAAGCCGTTAAGGAATGCTGTTTTGACGTCCATTTGCCATATCTCATAATCATAGAATGCGGCAATTGCTAACATGATTCAGACGGACTTCAGCTTCGCTACGGGTGAGAAAGTCTCATCGTAGTCAACCCATTGAACTTGTCGATAACCCTTAGCGACAAGTCGAGCCTTATAGATGGTTACATTACCATCCGCGTCTGTCTTCTTCTTAAAGATCCATTTATTTTCTATGGCTCGCCGATCATCGGGCAAGTCAGTCAAAGTCCATACTTCGTTTTCATACATGGATCCTATCTGGGATTGCATGGCCTCAAGCAATTTGTTGGAATCCGGGCCCGCCATCGCTTCTTCATAGTTCGAAGGTTCACCGTTGTCTAACAACATGATTTCCAGGACAGGGTTGCCGTACCACTCTGGTGTGGAACGTGTCCTTGTGGACCTACGAAGTTCAGCAGTAACTTGATCCGAAGCTTCATGATCATCATCATTAACTTCCTCCCCAGTCGGTGTAGGTACCACAGGAACATCTTCCCGCGCTGTGCTACTTTCCGGTTCGGAAGGGGTGACTATCACCTCATCAAGTTCCAGTTTCCTCCCACTTATTTCTTTCGAGAGAAACTCTTTCTCCAGAAAGGACCCGTTCTTGGCAACAAAGATCTTGCCTTCGGATCTGAGGTAGAAGGTATACCCAATGGTTTCCTTAGAGTATCCTATGAAGACGCATTTTTTCCGACTTGGGTTCGAGCTTTTCAGGTTGAAGTTTCTTGACATAAGCATCGCATCCCCAAACTTTTAGAAATGACAGCTTAGGTTTCTTCCCAAACCATAATTCATACGGTGTCGTCTCAACGGATTTCGACGGAGCCCTATTTAAAGTGAATGCGGTAGTCTCTAAAGCATAGCCCCAAAATGAGAGCGGTAGATCGGTAAGAGACATCATAGATCGCACCATATCCAATAGAGTGCGATTACGACGTTCGGACACACCATTTCGCTGAGGTGTTCCAGGCGGCGTGAGTTGTGAAAAGATTCCACATTTCCTTAAGTGCGTACCAAATTCGTGACTTAAATATTCTCCCCCATGATCTGATCGTAAGAACTTTATTTTCCTGTCACGTTGATTCTCAACCTCACTCTGAAATTCCTTGAACTTTTCAAAGGTTTCAGACTTGTGTTTCATTAGGTAGACATACCCATATCTACTTAAGTCATCAGTGAGAGTGAGAACATAACGATAGCCACCGCGAGCCTCAACACTCATTGGACCGCACACATCAGTATGTATGATTTCCAATAAGTTGGTTGCTCGTTCCATTGTTCCGGAGAACGGAGTCTTGGTCATCTTACCCATGAGGCATGGTTCGCACGTGTCAAATGATTCGTAATCAAGAGACTCCAAAAGTCCATCTGCATGGAGCTTCTTCATGCGTTTGACACCAATGTGACCAAGGCGGCAGTGCCACAAGTATGTGGGACTATCGTTATCAACTTTACATCTTTTGGTATTCACACTATGAATATGTGTAACATCACGTTCGAGATTCATCAAGAATAAACCATTGACCAGTGGGGCATGACCATAGAACATATCTCTCATATAAATAGAACAACCATTATTCTCGGATTTAAATGAGTAGCCATCTCGAATTAAACGAGATCCTGATACAATGTTCATGCTCAAAGTTGGCACTAAATAACAATTATTGAGGTTTAAAACTAATCCCGTAGGTAAATGCAGAGGTAGCGTGCTGACGGCGATCACATCGACCTTGGAACCATTCCCGACGCGCATCGTCACCTCGTCCTTGGCCAGTCTCTGTTTATTCCGCAGCTCCTGCTTTGAGTTACAAATATGAGCAACCGCACCGGTATCAAATACCCAGGAGCTACTACGAGTACTGGTAAGGTACACATCAATTACATGTATATCACATATACCTTTGGTGTTGCCGGCCTTCTTGTCCGCTAAGTATTTGGGGCAGTTCCGCTTCCAGTGACCACTTCCCTTGCAATAAAAGCACTCAGTCTCAGGCTTGGGTCCATTCTTTGGCTTCTTCCCGGCAACTGGCTTACCGGGCGCGTCAACTCCCTTGCCGTCTTTCTTGAAGTTCTTCTTACCCTTGCCTTTCTTGAACTTAGTGGTTTTATTCACCATCAACACTTGATGTTCCTTTTTGATCTCCACCTCCGCTGATTTCAGCATTGAATATACCTCAGGGATGGTCTTTTCCATCCCCTGCATATTGAAGTTCATCACAAAGCTCTTGTAGCTCGGTGGAAGCGACTGAAGGATTCTGTCAATGACCGCGTCATCCGGGAGATTAACTCCCAGCTGAGACAAGCGGTTGTGTAACCCAGACATTTTGAGTATGTGCTCACTGAGAGAACTATTTTCCTCCATTTTACAACTGAAGAACTTGTCGGAGACTTCATATCTCTCGACTCGGGCATGAGCTTGGAAAACCATTTTCAGCTCTTCGAACATCTCATATGCTCCGTGTTTCTCAAAACGCTTTTGGAGCCCCGGTTCTAAGCTGTAAAGCATGCCGCACTGAACGAGGGAGTAATCATCAGCACGTGATTGCCAAGCGTTCATAACATCTTGGTTCTCTGGGATGGGTGCTTCACCTAGCGGTGCTTCTAGGACATAATCTTTCTTGGCAGCTATGAGGATGATCCTCAGGTTCCGGACCCAGTCCGTATAGTTGCTGCCATCATCTTTCAGCTTGGTTTTCTCTAGGAACGCGTTGAAGTTGAGGGCAACGTGGGCCATTTGATCTACAAGACATATTGTAAAGATTTTAGACTAAGTTCATGATAATTAAGTTCATCTAATCAAATTATTCAATGAACTCCAACTCAGATAGACATCCCTCTAGTCATCTAAGTGAAACATGATCCGAGTTAACTAGGCCGTGTCCGATCATCATGTGAGACGGACTAGTCAAGATCGGTGAACATCTTCATGTTGATCGTATCTTCTATACGACTCATGCTCGACCTTTCGGTCTTCTGTGTTCCGAGGCCATGTCTGTACATGCTAGGCTCGTCAAGTCAACCTAAGTGTATTGCGTGTGTTCCGAGGCCATGTCTGTACATGCTAGGCTCGTCAACACCCGTTGTATGTGAACGTTAGAATCTATCACACCCGATCATCACGTGGTGCTTCGAAACAATGAACCTTCGCAACGGTGCACAGTTAGGGGGAACACTTTCTTGAAATTATTATAAGGGATCATCTTACTTACTACCGTCGATCTAAGCAAATAAGATGTAAAACATGATAAACATCACATGCAATCAAACAGTGACATGATATGGCCAATATCATTTTGCTCCTTTGATCTCCATCTTCGGGGCGCCATGATCATCTTCGTCACCGGCATGACACCATGATCTCCATCATCGTGTCTTCATGAAGTTGTCACGCCAACGATTACTTCTACTTCTATGGCTAACGTGTTTAGCAATAAAGTAAAGTAATTTACATGGCGTTATTCAATGACACGCAGGTCATACAAAAAATAAAGACAACTCCTATGGCTCCTGCCGGTTGTCATACTCATCGACATGCAAGTCGTGATTCCTATTACAAGAACATGATCAATATCATACATCACATATATCTCATTCATCACATCCTTTTGGCCATATCACATCACAAGGCACATGCTGCAAAAACAAGTTAGACGTCCTCTAATTGTTGTTGCAAGTTTTTACGTGGCTTCTATAGGTTTCTAGCAAGAACGTTTCTTACCTACGTAAAACCACAACGTGATATGCCAATTTCTATTTACTCTTCATAAGGACCCTTTTCATAGAATCCGTTCCGACTAAAGTGGGAGAGACAGACACCCGCTAGCCACCTTATGCAACTAGTGCATGTCAGTCGGTGGAACCTGTCTCGCGTAAGCGTACGTGTAAGGTCGGTCCGGGCCGCTTGATCCCACAATACCACCGAAACAAGATAAGACTAGTAGTGGCAAGAAAAATTGACAACATCTACGCCCACAACTGCTTTGTGTTCTACTCGTGCATAGTAACTACGCATAGGCCTGGCTCATGATGCCACTGTTGGGTAACGTAGCAGAATTTTAAAATTTTCTACGCAACACCAAGATCCATATATGGAGTGTACTAGCAACGAGAGGGAAGGAGTGCATCTACATACCCTTGTAGATCACGAGCGGAAGCGTTCAAGTGAATGGGGTTGATGGAGTCGTACTCGTCGTGATCCAAATCACCGATGACCGAGCGCCGAACGGACGACACCTCCGCGTTCAACACACGTACAGAGCAGCGACGTCTCCTCCTTCTTGATCCAGCAAGGGGGAAGGAGAGGTTGATGGAGATCCAGCAGCACGACGGCGTGGTGGTGGAACTAGCGGGGATCCCGGCAGGGCTTCGCCAAGCGCAATCGGGAGGGAGAGGTGTCACGGGAGGGAGAGGGAGGCGCCAGGGGCTAGGGTCCTGCTGCCCTCCCTCCCCCCACTATATATAGGGGTCCTGGGGGGGGGGGCGCCGGCCCCCTGGAGATCCCATCTGAGGGGGGGGGGGGCGGTGGCCAAGGGGGTTGGCTTGCCCCCCAAGCCAAGTGGGGCGCCCCCACCCCTAGGGTTTCCAACCCTAGGCGCAGGGGGAGGCCCAAGGGGAGCGCCCCAGCCCACTAGGGGCTGGTTCCCCTCCCACTTCAGCCCATGGGGCCCTCCGGGATAGGTGGCCCCACCCGGTGGACTCTCGGGACCCTTCCGGTGGTCCCGGTACAATACCGATAACCCCCGAAACTTTCCCGGTGGCCGAAACTGGACTTCCTATATATAATTCTTCACCTCCGGACCATTCCGGAACTCCTCGTGAGGTCCGGGCTCTCATCTAGGACTCCGAACAACTTTCGGGTTTCCGCATACTAATATCTCTACAACCCTAGCGTTACCGAACCTTAAGTGTGTAGACCCTACGGGTTCGGGAGACATGCAGACATGACCGAGACGACTCTCCGGTCAATAACCAACAGCGGGATCTGGATACCCATGTTGGCTCCCACATGTTCCTCGATGATCTCATCGGATGAACCACGATGTCGAGGATTCAATCAATCCCGTATACAATTCCCTTTGTCAATCGGTACGTTACTTGCCCGAGATTCGATCGTCGGTATCCCAATACCTTGTTCAATCTCGTTACCGGCAAGTCACTTTACTCGTACCGTAATGCATGATCCCGTGACTAACTCCTTAGTCACATTGAGCTCATTATGATGATGCATTACCGAGTGGGCCCAGAGATACCTCTCCGTCATACGGAGTGACAAATCACAGTCTCGATCCGTGCCAACCGAACAGACACTTTCGGAGATACCCGTAGTGCACCTTTATAGTCACCCAGTTACGTTGTGACGTTTGGTACACCCAAAGCACTCCTATGGCATCCGGGAGTTGCACGATCTCATGGTCTAAGGAAATGATACTTGACATTGGAAAAGCTCTAGCAAACGAACTACACCATCTTTGTGCTATGCTTAGGATTGGGTCTTGTCCATCACATCATTCTCCTAATGATGTGATCCCGTTATCAATGACATCCAATGTCCATAGTTAGGAAACCATGACTATCTGTTGATCAACGAGCTAGTCAACTAGAGGCTTACTAGGGACACGTTGTGGTCTATGTATTCACACATGTATTACGATTTCCGGATAACACAATTATAGCATGAACAATAGACAATTATCATGAACAAAGAAATATAATAATAACCATTTTGTTTTTGTAAGCAAATAAGACGTGGGACAATTGAGTTGGTTTAAGGGAAAACCAGTGGTAAAAAAAATCAGCGCTGGGAGGGAAAACAACAACAAAAATAAGGATGTAAATATGAAAAGGGATTTTTTTTGTATTTTCAATATAATGATACGTGTATATGAACTAGTTAAACTATAGGTAGAGATTGGAAAACGGATGTAGGACATGCGTTTCAAGAGGAAAATAGAACTGGGTTGTGTGTTTGATTCAATAAAAAAACTGCCTGCGGATGTTGTAAGACAAAATATAACTAACGCTGGCGGGCCAGAGGCCAATAGATACCTGCTGGATCTTTGTGCCCCGTTGTCGTCATGGGCTGGGCATGTTAAAAACAAAACCAAGCCTGGGCAGTCTACAGCCCAGTTGAAACTTGCTCGACCTGAAAAAACAATATACATGCTCAATAAACGAGAGAATTCTGCAAGTACAGACTGATAACTGGGATGCAGCAGGGATATTGTTTTTTCATCGTGATAATAAGAGCATGCACTTGTTTCGAAAAATTTGGAGAACTGGGAATTCGAACGGCAGGTGCTTATGCTACCCATCAAATAAAAATCAGGTGCCTGAAAATTCGTTTCGAAACAAATGATTCAGCTTTATATCCACGTCGACCCTCGTCATGATGGTTGGAAGCAAATGCCAAGTTCATACCAAAAGATCATTAACAACAATACCAACTTGCGGACGACAAGGTAGTACAAGTACCAATACCAAACTAACTTATAATCTTTTTACTCCTAGCCCTAGTGTTCGTCTGGTAGAAAATCTTGCAGAGGACCAGCTCCCGCTCCTTCCCTTGCTCCAGGTCCCCGAGGTGGTACTGGTGCATCACCCAGTTGGTCCTCTGATGGTCGAAGTTCTTGTTGGTGTGCAGCACCAGAACCTTTTTGCTGCCCGTCTGCCGGCCGTTGACCATCACCGGCAAGGTATTGCCGGTGTTGTGCCACATCGCGTGCATGCCGCACTCCGACTGTATCTTGCGATGCGTCCACGTGCCCCTTTTGAACGCCCTGGAATTGCGCTGGAAGAAATGCTTGCTTAGGCCACTCAGTGTGATACATGCAGTATTGTCGAATACAGGTTTTAGTGTACGTAGTTGGCATTTTCATAACATCTTTGGCATGTTGCAGTCACTTGTTTCACTTTTTATTAACTGTCAAATTGTAATTGCTTCACCAGGTCTGCGTCTAAAAAGAAAAATAGAGCTATAAACAAAGGAATATGTTTGTGCAAGTAGACGACCGATCGGTATCTTACCTGGAAGTTTCTCAGGATGGGTGTAGCATATGTGATTGCTGTCAATGGTTGGTATGAACAAATCGATGAGAGGGTGAGATCTTGCGCTGTCAGCACTCACTTTGGCCTCAAGGTGCTCGATCAGCTCCTGATCCGTGGGATCGAACTTGATGCCAGCCGGCAGCACTGGCCAATCCTTCTTCGACTTGCATGGGTTAATTCCAGTTATATGCTACTCAATGTATGATCAATTGACTGTTTTAAGTGAATGATGAAAGATTTCGACAGATAAGTGGTACTCCAAATCTGAAGTCCAGAAGGCCCGAACACGCCGCCGGGATTCTTGTGTCACCTCACGCGCAGCGTGTTGTCACGTCAATTCAATGTGTGGACATGGTGAATAATTTGACCGATGTATACTAGTACTGCTACTGTACTACTTACTAGTCGTATTTAGTGTCATATTTTAACCATAGGTTTAACTAACAAGTACGCACTTCAAGCCTAAGTGAGATATATATACATATACTGCACAACATCTCCATCATCATTATCAGTACATCCCGTGCAGGTGAGTTAGGATGCACTTGATCCCAGAAAGGTATCTATCCTTCAAACCAGAGGAGTGCTTCAAACTAACAACAGTACATAATATCCAACAAAAGAGGGTCATGCTACAACATCAGAATACATGGCTCAGTCTACATATCAGTACGAATCAAGTTGTGGATATTTGTTGTTGGCATGAACCACATCACCGCATGTCGGGTTTGCAAAAGCCATCCATCACATGGAAGCTTGATGCCTTTCACACACTGAAGATTATCTGGCAACAAGCTGTGTCGACGAATCTCTGGATATGGTGATTCATGAAACCCATGGTATGATGTGTAAACACAGTCCCCCCTGGTGAATGGAAGTTGCATAGCACGGTAATCATCGCCGGTGATATGATCGATGATTGGTTCGATGATCGGATATTTGAGCCCGAGGAACATGGAGTGGTTGCCGAGGCTGTAAACCCACCTCCAGTTTAATACGCCTGGCCCAACGGAGCTGGGATCTTTCTCGAACACGAAGCAGCCATAGCCATCAATGTCACGAACGCCCCATGCATTGTACTGCATGTGGTTTGCTGAAATGGTTTGGTCAATTTGGTACATGCAAATGAGCATCAAATGACCACCGTCAGCTGAACGAGCGATAAACCACCACCCATCGGCTGGTATGATTCCAGGTCCTGGAATCATGAAGGCCAGCGCATTTGTGTCTGCTGCAACAATTCAAATTGGAGACCAAAAGGACAAAAATAAACAATCATGTTCAGAGTATGTGTGGAATTAAGATTATTATAACAGTGCCACATATCATAGATAGAGAATTGCAATGCCGTGGTCATAATCATACCCCAAGTTAAAACAAAATAAGCCAATGGCTTTCATATTCTAGCAATATATCATGGTTCAAACATCATGTAACAATGAGAGGAAAACAGATATGACAGGGCCTACTCATATTCTACCATAGCACTTACTACAGTTATCATATCAACTCTAAGCAATAACATGCGTAGTTATAAAAATCCTGGAAATGAGAGTAACATATAGCAATCATGAGGTTATACTCATAATATCTATTCTAACAATCATTAGATACCAATTGTTCTCATATCAACTCTAACAATAACATGTGTGGTCATAAAAATCTAGGAAATGAGAGGAACATATAGCAATGATGTGGTTATAGACATACTATATATTCTAAATTTGTAACAATGAATAGGTAGTCGTATTCTTAAGGTAAAGATGAGATGAGATAGAACAATTACACGATGATAGATTCAACCAGTATAGGCAGCCAATCTGTGCGTTGACCGCATAAACGATGGCATCATGCACTATAGCATCAGGCAGAAGTGTTGGGTAAAGAGGATCGACGATGAGCCATAACCATGTATGGCGACCGGATTCCAGATAGACTAATCCCATGTTGAACACGGCAATGAGCTTGTAATCCATGTAGTCTTTTGATGGTGTGGGCACTTTGCAGATTACAACCTTCAGCAAACAGAGGTCGAGCCAAAAACTCGACGCGTCTCGTGCGTAGTAGGCAGGAGTGTCCGGCGGGCCGCGAGGCTCGATGGCGGTGGTATCCAAAGATGGAAGGGTGACCTCTCGCTGGGTGTAGATATCCACGAGACGCCACGGACTACCGGATTGGTGGATGAGGACGATCCAGTTGGCCTTCATGCCCGCCCAGTAGTGGCCGCGCATGAAGGACAGGTGGACGGGTAGTGGTAGCATGTCGAGGGGCACCACGGCAACCTCCGTAGGATCGTCAAGTCGGTGTCTGGGCCACCTGCGAGGATCGGGCATCAGCAAGCATGGTGTCTTGAAAAGAGCCGGCCGGTTGTAGACGAGTAGACGGTACAAAGACACTGAGCATGCGGCCAGACGAACGGTGCTGAGTAGGTCCATACGATTACAAATCTGCTCCAAGAGAACATCGGGGAGGGAATTCCAATCGCGGCTCTGCGTGTCAGTCGGTTCTGCCATTGGGGTTTTCGGTGCCTGCGAGCCAGCGGGGAAGTGGATTCGGGCGGGCGAGCGAACAAGCTTCTCCTCGTGTGGCCGAGCAGTGAGCGGGGGGATATGGTACGCGCGAGCTACCAAGGAAGATAGCGCGGGCGGGCGAGCAGTGAGCGGGGGGGAAATGGTGTGCGGCCGACGATGGGGAAGAGAGGAGGAAGAAGAAGAGAGGAGGAAGAAGAGTGGAAGACGGGGAAGAAAGTGCATTAAATCTCAATTCTACTACTACTACCAGGATATACCGTCCTTCGGAGTGTAAATAGTTACACCGATGACATGTGGGTCTACCACAAGAGGGCCCATATGTCAGTTAATGGAGGACAGAAGCGTGCTCTACTGGCAAACATGATGGCAGTACTGGGTAAGGCTGATTTAGTAACACCAACACGCTGGTTCAGCTTATTAATTAAGTGTCCCATCTGCTGCAGCGTGTATTGTCACTTCACTGCGAAGACTAGTTGAATAGTTCTCTCTGACCGAGATGGGGAATAATGGATCGCGAAGACTTCCTTTCTACATTATCCCTATGCCTCTACGCTCACTTCACTCATTTTGCTCCGTACGTAGTCACTTGTTGAAATCTCTAGAAAGACAAATACTCCGTATTTGGGAACAGAGGGAGGATTTTACTCCGTATTTGGGAACAGAGGGAGGATTTTACTCCGTATTTGGGAACAGAGGGAGTATCACCATATGGAGGGAACAGAGGAAGCTTGAAATATGAACATGTCAATGGGAGGGAGTAAGCCCCATGCATGCATGCATGCAACATGCAACACTCACACGTACACATGGACGCACGCAACACTCACGCACCCATGCGGCACACAGCACACGACGCAACACACACGCTCACGCTCAAGTGCTCAACCTACTCCCTACGTCCGTGAAAGACTGTACATTTAGAGATTTACACATTGACCAGGGCATAATTAACGCCCAAAAGTAGCAGACTTATGTGTGCATGCGACCATTGAGAGAAGAAGATTAAATGAAGGTCGTTGCATGCTGTAATTAAGGATAGACATGTAGCCTATACCTAGAGCACAAGTTGGTGCATTAGTCAATCAATATCGATTTAGATTAAAGGCTAAATGCATTGGAAGTGTAGATGTACTACACTCTTTGTTTTTTAGCTGATTTCTTTGCTCTGCCAACTGACAGGTGGGACCCAGAAACCAGGTGACAATTTAACCAGTCAACAAAGTGCCACGTCGACTATGTGGCCGGTCAGTAGGGTGCAATACGGTGCTCTACGATGAGCTAGTGATCGTATAATCACCGCAAAACTATATATAGTGACCGTAAAGAGCGTATTGTTACATACGTTGACCGCCAGTGTATTTTTCTCGTTTCAAATTAAGCCATATTAACCGGAAAGGACGCAGTATGGACTAGTACTAGTACTGCTTTGATGTGTCCCGTCAACTCGCCGAACGAGGAGAAGCTTGCTTACTACGCCTCTCCCTCGCCCACGCGCGCGGTGGTTCGCAGGACGAGGAGAGGGTTTTGACTACAGCGCCCTCTCCCTCTCCCTCGCCCTCGCCCTCGCGGTGGACGTGCAGCAGTTCAATCGGTGTCAGATTGCCAGAAGCATAATGTGTACTGTAGTATCATCATTGTTGGACCTTCCGAAGAGGCGAAGAGCCAAGTGCAAGGTTCACACGAGTACGAACTGTTGAACCTCCCGAAGAGGCAAAGAGCCAAGCGCAAGGTTTTATAGGAGTTGTCGTCCTAGTAGGAGCGTACTACAACTATAGCGAACGATGCTACTGTATGATGCCGCCACGTCACGTATATCCAAAGCTGTGCCACCTTTTTTTCTCAAAGAGCGTGTTGGAGCCCGTGCAACAACCACACAAGTTGCACGTACACATAACACATTTACTAGTAATAAATTCTAAAGGACAAATGCCAGTATGCCACACAAGTTCATCTCCAATTCATGTGATAAATTTGTGCACGACTAGTCTACATATATTCACAGCGCTACCGTTCACAATTTACCGTACTCCACTTACACGTTATAGATGGGCTACATGTCCTCCTCCAGGTTCCAGTCCCAGGTGTTCTTCATGGATGGCACGATCCATAGCGGTGGGCAACGGGAATCATTGTCGCAGCTTTCTAGTCCGGTTCCACACGATGGAGACTCATCCAAGCTGAAGCGGCATAAATCAGGGATAGCGTGTCCCAGCATGTCGTTCATCCGGCGGTGCGCACTGAAGACACAACCATGCTTCATGAACGGCAGGCCTTCCGTGTCGTGCACGGAAGGTGGCATCCGCTTCACAATGGGGTAGCTGTCCCCAATGAAAAGCGAGTACTCTCCAAGAGTGTTCCTCGGCACCCACGTAGCATCACGGGGGTCGAACTCGGCGCCGTTCATCTGGTACACGCGGCATCTCAGATCTGGACACATGGTGACGTACATAGTCAAGGTCCATGCATAATAATGTTGTGCTCAAATATGGCGGTCAGTAATACTGTGCAGCAAATAGTACTACTCCGGTATAGAGGAAGTAAAATAACCGGCTTATTATATATAGCCACTCTTGGCTACATGGATGAGATAGTAAGACATGGAAAAACAAAAATGGTGGCAGCTAGTGGGTTCAAGTCTTCAAGGGCCTAGCTAGCTATACGCGTCCTCCAAGGTAAAAAGTACTCCTACTAGTACGTAAGTAGAGTACTAGTACAACAATGAAAGAGAAGGCGAGAGGGTTAAAAAATGGAATACCTGGGTAGATGGTGACGGTCCGATCGTGGTAGATTGTGTGACCATGTTGCACATCAGTGGTACCATGGGTAACGACTGCTAAGATAGTTGATCCCAATATGCCAAAGTCAGCTACAAGGTTCCAGGTTAGACCGAATCGCGGATGCAAATGCACATCCAGGATCGGCGATCTTATTTTGATCGCGGGATGACTGGTCCCTGCAAAATAATGGAGTACCGTTAGGGATGCAAATGATGGTTTGTGCATTCCGTTTGTAATCTCCCGTACCGTAGGATGGCAACCAGATGAAACAAGTCCCCTGGCTTGTCACCGCGAAGATGCGGCCTAGATGGCGCACGGCGTCTTCGAACGTGTAGGGGTACAAATCTGCCGCCGCCAACATGCGCCAGCCTCTGCCGTTACTGCCTCTTGCATTGATGGCAATCCTTATGTCGAACACCGCGATGAGATAGTAATCGTCGTAGCCGCGTCGCTTTGTCGGCGGGTCCGCAATTGCTATCTTCTTCAATCTCATGTAGGCATCATCATACGTATTCAAGCCCAGCCAGTCCGGAAGGCCGATCCCAATGGTGGAGAAGGGGTCTACCGGAACGGCCGCACTGCTGTGGATGTTGTGCAAAATGATGGTGGTATCCGGCCGGAGGTATGCAAGCCAATCTTCGTTGGCACCGACCCAGACCTATATATAAGACGGTGGGCAGCGGAGAAATTACGGGATGGAAATGGAATAACTAAGTACTACATGATCAAACTCCATTACTGACCTGCTCATCGGACAAAATCCGACTACCTCTCAACGTCGGCAACTCTAGCGGAGTCAACGTGCAACCATGGCCAGGGAGCGGTGGACTGTTCGAAGGATTGTCCCATAGAAGAACCTTCTCCTCGAGGACGCATGGAAGACCAACAAGCATGGCCTTTTCCCAAGCCATTTTAAGCACCGTCTTGAAAAAGTTGGTGCAGGAAGCACCGAGTCTTGCGGCGGTGAGGACGTCGGAGCGGCGTGCGATTTCTCCCAGAGGATCGTCGTCCAAGGTCTCCCAGCCCCGACGAGGAGGAGAACCGCCTGGCGAATCCATGGGAGCAGCGACGAACTGCCTTCTCTTCGGGGGGAGGGGAACTGGCGAGGAGGAGATAAGAGCGTAGTAACCGCAGGGCCTCGTCCCTTCCAACTGTAGATCGTTCCTTAGCGAAGGGGTGAGGCTATTATTTACTACTAGTACTAGCATTATGGGACGTTATGGGATTGCATTATACTGTAAATAATAGCACTAGTAAGAAATTTTTGGCACTAGCTAGTAGTTTTTGGCGTGGATTAAGAAATTTTGGGTATGTTTTTGCTATTTTTTGTACACGCCAACTAGTGTCAAAAAACGTCTTACATTATGTGACGGAGGAGTACGTACTCGTACTGTAGCAGTACTAGTACTACTTTCTCAACTAGTAGTGCGATGTACTGTACTTCTAGTATAGTGCACCAGTTTTGAACTCTTGAATCTCAGGGCCAAGGAGCTACAGTTGGAAGTGGAGGGTACTACTGTTCTCTAGAACCATCGTTGTACTATCAATGCAGGGAAAGTACACCTGCGTAGTGGCCTAGTGGGTACTCTCGGTGCTCTATTCAGCCGCTCCTCTCACGTAGCTGGCCTACTCAGCCGCTCCTCTCACGCACACACTAGCAGCCTGTTTATCAGCGACGGTTACTGCGGGGGCAGAACATTTGAGTTATTTGATACAGCGAGACTAGGCTTTTCGCTTCCATTTGTGGAGGTGTAATGGATCTCGTCGAACTTTGTTAGTAGTTCCTTCTTTATGAATGAGATGAAGCAAAGCTTTTGCCTCCGTTTCAAAAAAACACGTCAAGAGGAATTTCTTTTATAGTAGAGCCGATAATGGAGTGAAGTCCATGCGTGCAACGCCACAAGCTACAGAGTAGTAGTAGAGCACTTTACGTACAGAGCCATATTGCACAGTTCCCAATGCCCCGCCAGGCTTTTCCGGCTCCTCGGGCTTAATTGGGAGGCGCTAGTTTAAATATGCTACTAGCTGATGAGGAAGCTGCAAGCGAGGTGCGGCTAGGGCGAGCACGCGAGCCACGAGATGCTGGGAAGGAAAACCCGTTCACGTGGCTAGGCTATCCAGTGCACCCAGATTGTGGTGCCGCACGTCCGTTTGACTTCAAAACTCAAACTACCCGTGTAAAATATTGGCTCGCAGCGAAGTTACTATTTAAAAAAAGGCCGCCGTGCGTTCGGCCGGGATCGAACCCACAAAACGAGGTATACACTCCCGCGACCACTAGTAGTACTCGTTGGAGTACAACGCAACCTAGAATCGCCTTTTGTCGCTAGTAGTACATTGTTCCTTACAAGAAACCCCTAATAATGCAAGAAACCACTAATAATGCCAAGAAACTACTAGCACTTGCATACATGGTAGACTTAAGATAAGACTACCTCATCAAGCATTGTACATGCTCTTACCAACCAGCCCTACCAAGAAACGACTACTCTACAAAATGCCGTTATAGGCACGTTTCAACCCATGGCCCTGTTTGGATACATTTGTTGTCAATCTAACCCTGCCATCCAAACACCACTTTGGTTAGAGTTAGTTCAGGGTTAGAATCTAACCTCTGACTTAAAGTATCCAAACAGGGCCCATGTCGCCCATTAAGTCAACGCCTTCTATTCGACCGGGCGTTATGATTTGTGGGACCTACATGTCAGTCTGCACAAAAATCCCCGAGTGACCTCCTACCTCCGGCCCGTCCACCTAGTCATCCTCGGCCATGGGACGCAGCTACCGCCGCCGGCAGAAGGCGAGGTCAAAACCGCCGGTGGTGCGGAGCCCATCTTGCGGCAGCCTGGATGCCAGCTCCGTCCGGCGCTCGCGGCCGCTAGCTAGCCAAGATAGCTCCATCAGCTGCTTGTCTGCAAGGTTTGCTAGCTAGATTGGCACGGCGGCGCGGCAGCTTGCTCGCGCGCGCCGCGCTAAGGCCAGGGCGGCGGCTTGCTCGCTCATGAGTCACACTCGGGCCAGCCTGCCAACCCGTGCGGAGGCCAGCGCGGCGTCCGGCCCGTCCGGCGGAGCGGCGGCCAACTCGCTCATCACCGGCGCCACCGACGAACACGCATCAGTACTGTTCAAGAAAAATAATGATTTGAGGGGGAATAACAGGATAGAAGGTCAGATGTGGGTCCCTCGTGTCAATGGTCAAACAAAATGTGTTGGTTTAAGCTGCCTCGTCAGCACGGACGTGTGGGCCAACCCTGTCATAAATGGGTTTAAACTAACCTAATCGGTAGGTAGTAGTTTTTGGCGTGGATTAAGAAATTTTGGGTATGTTTTTGCTATTTTTTGTACAATAGATTCTTCCTAGGGCTGGTTGAAAGTGGTAGTTTTTTGTTAAATACTCTACATATTGTAAGTAGGAGTGAAAGTTAAGCTTTCGAACCCAATAAGCAAGGCTAGTTACATAGTGCATATGTGTACATGATTGAAAGTAAATATCAACCATGAGTGACTAATATCTTGATGGAAAACTCGAAACTATGGAATACTAGGGGAAAAAATTGCATGGTTGGAAATACTAGCAATGTTCATGTGCGTTGCAACGAATCATAATTAGAATAATACTTATTCACAAACTTGATACAAAACACTCTAATTTTGATATACATATATCACTAGAGATATATTATGTTTCAATTAGAATATATTCCTCGGGCTGTTTTGGTGAGGTCAGGGAGGGATGTGGTTGGTTTTAAGATACTAATTATGGGTTTTTCTGCAAATTGGTAGACAAATGGGATGTTTGTGAGAAAAGGCAACAACTTACCTCACATTTGTTAGATGTATATCTAATTTAAAACAATACAGAGGCTAGCCAACTCGCTTGGAGAATGCTCCCTCGATCAGTTCCTTCATTGTCCGTTGGATCTGGCCATCTAGAGTGTCTGAGCCGTGGGATCTTTACCTGCTGTTAAACACGATTTCACCTCGCGGTCGTTTTTGCCATCCAATGACTGGTGGGCTCTCGCCGCATGTTTATTGGCTGGGTTGATCGATCTCGGGTGGAAAAGGCTTTCGCCCAATCCCCGCGCACCCTCCGCTCCCAATCCTGGTCGCGGGGTTGCTGCGCCAGAGCCCACACCCGCACCAACCCTAGCCGCCACACCTCTCCTTCCTCCCTTGCTCAACAGCGCCGCACCCCTCCCTCCTTGCTGCTCGTCCGGATATCCGCCGGCCGCCGCATCCCTTCTCCCCCTTCCTCCTCCTTCCTCCTTTCCGCTGGCGCCGACGAGGGGGCCTCCCGCATGGACGGCCAGGTCTTCAAACCGGGGGTAGAGGAGCAGGGGAGGGCTAAGAAGCCGGCGATGGGGGTGGAGCAGCCAGGAGGGCCAAGAAGCCGGCGGTGGGTGTGGAGCAGCCAGGAGGGCCAAGAAGCCGGCGGTGGAGGTAGAGGAGCAGGGGAGGGCTAAGAAAGCCGGCCGGGAGCACACCACCGTAGGTGTCAAGGGAGTCGTGGACAAGCCGCCAGGAGGAGAAAGCTCCCAGTTTGAGGAGGAGACTACGGCACAGGTGTGTTTCTTCCTATTTTTCTTCCCCCTTTCCTCATCTTTCCATGACGACCTACAAATTTTTTCAGGTGGTGTTTTGAAATCTAGATTGATTTGGTACTGTATGTGGTGTGGTGTGCCCTTGCCAGGAATATCTAATGTGTGTCATGACACAATCAATTGTAGAGGTAAAGATTACTCTGTCCTGGTTCAAAGAGCATTTAGATTTCATAAATTGATTGCTTATATCATTGTGAGAAGCTGGGAAGCATGATGCTCGATTAGTGGACTGCCGCTTGAGAAGAAGCTTGTCATATGTCTCTTTGAGCCGCGACGGCTAGGGGCCTTCGAAGAACACGGGGTTTGACATAGCCATTGAGGAAGTGCAGGGTAATACTCTTATATGCAGTATGGCAATTCTACGTGTGATGATGTTGCTCTGTGTTTTGGTATGATAAATCTTCAAAAAAAACTGAAACATGCAGCTACAGCCTGTGGATGATCTATAAGCCAACCAAGGTGGCACTGCTTCAATGGATGTGATGATAAATCAATTTTAAGTGCAGCTCACTAGAAAGTGATTGATCTTACATGTATTTTTTTCTTTTACTGGACGCAAGAAGCAGCAGTGTTAGTAGAGAAGAGGTGGTGTTAGTCAGGTTATTTGTGAGCTATGAGAAGCCTCTCTTATACTACTGAGCTTTTTAACTCCACCCAACCAAATGTTCAAATCACGTTTCATTTTAATTTGAAAACTGCTTATGGGATTGGGACCTGGGAGATGATCATGTTGCAGACCATCTCAAATCTTGATAGTTAGAAATCAATATTTAAGACCATGCATGCAATATTTTTTCAAAGCGTTCTATTGTAAATCTTCACCAAGTTGCCATTTTTTTTGCAGATACAAACCAGATGTAAACAAAGAGGATATGGATTCAGTACGGCCACAAGTGAAGGAATGTTGTTCCAATTTGGTACTTTAGTTTATCATTTTCATTTAGTCTGTATTAGCTTAAGAAACAACATTTGTGGGACAACTAATGTTTGAACATGGATTTTTTTTCAGGATCTTGGAGAATGTTTTCTCACTGTGGTTCAGGTTAAACTGTTGTTCTACTGTTCCTGCTCAGCCTCCTAATGTTCTATGTCTTGATGCGCCTTCTTCCAGCTTCTCTATTGGTTTTCTCTTCACACTGATGTAAGTACATGTTCCTCCCTTCCTCCAAATCTTCCCCGGCCATGGTCGTTTGCATCTGGTCATAGTTGTTTGCATGTTTCACTTCCGTTGGTGCTTCATGCGTCGGGCTCAGTGCTCTAAGCAGACCAACATTTCTCATTTTGGCGATTGTATTATTGGGGCTTTGCTACATGTGTAGGTTTGAATTGATGGCTAGAAATACAGAGTGCCATTTTGTCTTATGGAGTGATAATTAAGAAGACATACATAGCTACAAAGGGATTGCTCAAATGAAACAAGTTGCTAATTTTGTATCTTTGACACTCATGGAAAAGGTGCATGCCAATCCTAATTATAACCGTATCACATATATGTGGAACTGCATTAGACGAATGGTGTTATCAGGATGATAGATTTCAGTCACAGAACTGAACTGTTCCTTTTCTTGGTGTATATGTGTCATATACAGAATTCAGAAAAAATTGGACACTATAATTCATATATTTACTATTTAGAATCGAGATATCCAATCATGTTAGGATATGATATGGTCTTCTTCCAGGGGCTCTAAGTATTATGAATGTGCATATCCTGATACATGTAATTATAAGGTGGTTACAAGCTAGCTGGACATGTGTGGCAAAATGCTTGCACTTCAGTTTATGTAGGAAGAGGAGCATTAATACCTACTTCTCCTGCCCTGTATATGTAACGTCTTTGTTCCAAGCAATTAGTATATGGTATTAGAGATTCTTATATTCATATATTTGTTTGAAACTTAATGGATTCCTACCATCTCTATATAATTACAACAAAACCAATAGGTCAGAGTGATGTGTCTCTTAGTGCCATCGATTGGGTACAGATGAAGCCTCTCATCCCACATGCTCATTATTTCTACCTCAAACCAATCCTGCCTCCTTTTAAATTATTGATACATGTGTTGCTTCATTCATTTATTTTGAGATCACA
Source organism: Triticum aestivum (assembly GCF_018294505.1). Lineage (NCBI taxonomy): Eukaryota > Viridiplantae > Streptophyta > Magnoliopsida > Poales > Poaceae > Triticum > Triticum aestivum. Next base: position 123,513,938 of record NC_057808.1, read on the forward strand.
TATTAAACTGGTTTGAGGTAATTTGTTTTTTTGTTTTTGTTTTTTGAGATCACATATTAAACTGATAACACCATCCCTTGGCCTCCTTGGTCGTATCAATAATTGTACCTGAACGGTAACAAATCTCAGGCGACTGTTGTACCTGAACGGGTGTGGAACCAAATAGTGGTACCGTGTTCTGAGATTTGTTTTGTTGTTGCTATCCGCAGGAAAATTCCTAGGGATTTGATTGATGGAGGCATCGCTATTTGGCGCTGGATTATCCATTTTTGCAGCACCAGCAATGTTGTTTTTGTTTGGAATGGCCAGTTCTCAATTTCTAAATCAGCTATACTATACTTCTTGTCAGGTTACATTATCTTGCTTCGTTTCAGTCTATATGTAGCACAAAAATACTCGGTGACATGGTTGGTTTGTATGTTACACTAATGAACACCACCATAAGGAAAAGGGCATTGCACTTCTTTGTTTATATTTGGTCTGTTCCTATTCGGTTTGCTGTGGTACTTAATTGCTACACCATTTCAAGTTTCTTGCTGTTTCATGTATTCAGTTATGATATATTTTTCAACTATACAAGCACTTGGGGAAGTCAGGAAAACTGAAGCAAAGACAAACACTTTTACTGGTGATGTTGGGGCTTTTTTTAACTGAGATGTGAAAGATGCATCTTATCCCCTGAGATATATTGCCTTTAATTTCTTGATTTTTCCCTCACATGCTAATATAGAGCCAAATATGCATGATTCATCATACACATTACAGTCAATTATCCATTGGAATCTTTTGTCCATAGAGGTGATTTTGTTTGTACCATTAGTCTCGGTAGTGACATTTTGATCGATAAGGCACAAGTTTATTTTCTTTTTCACTCGGGCTACACTAAAGTAAGCATCACCGTCAATGAAAAGAAGGCATACAAATCATGAAGTTTTTGCCTTGGCTGTGTGCCTCGTTTAGTTGTCACTTATTTATTTCTAGGAAGCTATTCAATTCTCATCGAGCTTTCCTTATGCTTTCCATTGCTAAAGAAGAAATTTAAATACGCAATATTTTTAATATCCGAGGAGGCGAGACGAGATGAAAAAGGGTTGTAAGGTCGTACTTCCAACCTCTTTTTGTAACACATATCCATCTGACGCTCTTCCAAACAGGGCAGTGCAGATTTGCTGACTGGTACAACATCTAAACCTTGGCTACTCTAGCTTCTTTTTACATCTCTTAGTATCAATAAATAAGTTGGTTACAGTATATACTTGAAGATTGCAGCAGGCACACAATGCTTGGCTAACCAGCCGGTTAATTGAGTTGTGCCTACGAAGGGTCAGTAGAGTAGTTGGTTTTTTCTAAAATAATGAGGATTAGTTTGGTTGCCATGTGACGGTAAGGCCAGAATGGTGGTACTGAAAAGTGGTTGTCATTTTCGGCTATGTGACACCCCGCATGTAACTTGCCATATTTGTAACTCCGACTCTTGCCATTTTCGGCTATGTGATATGTTTTTTCCCTCCGTTGTCGGGTTTTGTCTTTCGTTTTGTATTTTGTCATGTCATGCATTTTCATATCATGTCATGATGTGCATTGCATTCGCATACGTGTTTGTCTCATGCATCCGAGCATTTTCCCCGTTGTCCGTTTTCTAATCCGGCGCTCCTATCTCCTCCGATGCACCCCTCTTGTTTTCTTTCATGTGCGTGTGTCAAACTTTCTCGGAATGGACCGAGACTTGTCAAGTGGCCTTAATATACCACCCGGAGACTACCGGTCAAGTTTCGTTCCATTCGGAGGTCGTTTGGTACTCCAACGGTTAACCGGGCCTCCGCAAGTCCATTTGAGTGTCCAGCAAAAACCCCCTCCAAAACCAGCCCAAAGCCCACCAAACTCTCTTCCATGCTCTAGGTCGTTCGATCACGATCGTGTGGGCGAAAACGCACCTCATTTGGAGTCTCCTAGCTCCCTCTACCTATTTATAAGTGGGCATCCCGAAAAACGGAATCGCAGTCTAACCCTAGCAAAAATCCCTCGCGCCGTCGGACAGCGTCCGCCCGCGCCGGACACGTCCGCCCGCGCCGGCGGACGAATCGCCCGTCGCCACGTCAGCGCCCGCCGCCGCCGTTCCCCGCCGGCCCGACTCCGGCCCCCTCGGCCCGCTCCTCCGCGCGCGCGCCCGCCGCCGCCACCGGCCGCCGCCGCCGCGAACTTGGAGATTTGTCATTTTTGTATCATTTATTCTGTGCATCTTTTGAGCATGAGCTCTACATGTGTTTTGAAGTATGCGATGCCATCTTTCCAGTGGTGTTGCCCATGTATTTTTGTGATCTTTGTGGTGACTAGCACAAGCATGCAAAGTAGGCCCCGTAATATTTCTGATTTCAGGGACAGTGATTTATTTCTCTGAGTCTTTGTCTGCTGTAATTTTGTTGCCATATAAACTTGATGCTACAAAGAGATCCATGCATAGTTTGGAGATGTTCAGTAAGGATGTTTTGTAGCTATAGTTGTAATTGATCCATTCCTGCAATTGTTTGCAATTTTAGAGTACCATAGCATGACTCAATCTTGCTCTACTTTTGCTATAAAATATTTATGGCAGATTCTTAACATGATTTGCAATCTTGCCAAGCTTATTGTAGTTGGTCCATACATATTATGCAATTATTCTTACCATGGATAGCTTCATAAACATGCCATCTTGCTGTAGGTATGCTTGGTTTGTCATGCATTGCTCTGTAGTGAGTGCATCAAGCTCACAAAGAGGCTTACATATTAATAAACTCTGCCATGCTCTGTTTTCTGCTAAGTCTGAAACCTGATAACGAAACTTGCTATGTTTACATGCTTGCCATCATATCTTCTGGTCCTTTTTGGCTTATGGTCAGTAAGGGACTTTTGTCATGTGCTTTTAGTAGAACACTACCATGCCTTGTTTTGCTATGTTAAGTTTCTGTAGCATATTGATTTCGTGCTCTGAACATTGCTACCTGATGCTGATTTCTGCCATGTCCTGTTTTTCACCAAGTCTGTGAACCTGTGATCTTTTGCACTTTTGCCATGCTTGTTTGAGCTTGATATGTTGTGAACTAGCCGTAGCTCAGTGTTCATCTTTTGTCAAGCATCTCCTGTAGATTATTGCCATGTGCTTTGTTGCTATGTTGGGGTGCTGTAGCTTTGCTACTTGTTGTATTTTAAGTGCTATCTTGCTGTTTATCGCAGTTTAGTGTCATTCTTGTTTTGCTTGCCATTTGCAAACCGTGCATCCGATTCCGGTGATCTTTATATCGATTTCGACCGAAATCATCTCATCTTTCCAGTGGCATGCTTGGTTTGTCAATTTACTGCCATGTTCATCATTTTCCTTCCGGAGCACGCATATGCATCGCATATCATAACTTGCATATCATACATGTCTTGCATCATGTTGCTTGCGCATTTCTCGTTGTTGATTGTGGTTCCGTTTATTTGTGTTCTTGTCTTGGGTAGAGCCGGGAGACGAGTTCGTGAACGAGGAACCTGTCGAGTACGCTTACGAGGATCAAGCTTTCGACAACTCTGAGAATCTTGCAGGCAAGATGACCACCCCTCGAAATCACTTCTATCTTTGCTATGCTAGTTGTTCGCTCTATTGCCATGCTCGCTACCTATCACTTGCTATATCATATCTCCTATTTTAGCCATGTTAGCCTCTAACCATCCTCTCTTAGCAAACCGTTGTTTGGCTATGTTACCGCTTTTGCTCAGCCCCTCTTATAGCGTTGCTAGTTGCAGGTGAAGTTGAAGTTTGTTCCATGTCGGAACATGGATATGTTGGGATATCACAATATCTCTTATTTAATTAATGCATCTATATATTTTGGTAAAGGGTGGAAGGCTCGGCCTTATGCCTGGTGTTTTGTTCCACTCTTGCCGCCCTAGTTACTGTTATACTGGGATTATGTTCCTTGAGTTTGCGTTCCTTACGCGGTCGGGTGATTTATGGGACCCCCTTGACAGTTCGCCTTGAATAAAACTCCTCCAGCAAGGCCCAACTTTGGTTTTACTATTCGCCGCCTAAGCCTTTTCCCCCGGGTTTTCGCGAGCCCGAGGGTCATCTTATTTTAACCCCCCCGGGCCAGTGCTCCTTCGAGTGTTGGTCCGAACCGAGCAGCCTGCGGGGCCACCTCGGGGAAACTCGAGGTCTGGTTTTACTCGTAGCTTGACTTATCCGGTGTGCCCTGAGAACGAGATATGTGCAGCTCCTATCGGGATTTGTCGGCACATTCGGGCGGCTTTGCTGGTCTTGTTTTACCATTGTCGAGATGTCTTGTAAACCGGGATTCCGAGACTGATCGGGTCTTTCCGGGAGAAGGTTTATCCTTCGTTGACCGTGAGAGCTTATGATGGGCTAAGTTGGGACACCCCTGCAGGGTATTATCTTTCGAAAGCCGTGCCCGCGGTTATGAGGCAGATGGGAATTTGTTAATGTCCGGTTGTAGATAACTTGTCACTTGACCCAACTAAAATACACCAAGGGCGTGTGTAGCCGTGATGGTCTCTTCTCGGCGGAGTCCGGGAAGTGAACACGGTCTGTGTTATGTTTGACGTAAGTAGGTGTTCAGGACCTCTTCTTGGTCATTGCTAGATGACGTCCGCTCCTTTGCTTCTCTTCTCGCTCTCATTTGCGCAAGTTAGCCACCATATATGCTTTTGCCGCTGCAGCTCCACCTCTTTGCACCTCTTCGTCCTATAAGCTTAAATAGTCTTGATCTCGCGGGTGTGAGATTGCTGAGTCCCCGTGACTCACAGATACTTCCAAAACAGTTGCAGGTGCCGACGATGCCAGTGCAGATGATGGCGTCGATCTCAAGTGGGAGTTCGACGAGGAACGTGGTCGTTACTATGTGTCTTTTCCTGATGATCAGTAGTGGAGTCCAGTTGGGACGATCGGGGATCTAGCATTTGGGGTTGTCTTATTTTCATCTGGATTTTGACCGTAGCCGGTCTATATGATTGTATTTTGGATGATGTATGTATGATATTTATGTATTGTGTGAAGTAGCGATTGTAAGCCAACTCTTTATCCCATTCTTGTTCATTACCTGGGATTGTGTGAAGATGACCCTTCTTGCGACAAAACCACTATGCGGTTATGCCTCTAAGTCGTGCCTCGACACGTGGGAGATATAGCCGCATCGTGGGCGTTACATTTAACTATAGGTATTGCAGTATTATTCTACAGGTATTGCTGTATTGCATTATCCAACTGTAAGTCTGTTCTAAACTCTAGGCCCCATGTCAATCTGATGGAAGATTGGGCCATTTAATTTGAACCAAAAAGGATAATATGCTCTCAGTTGCTTGAATCTGTCCAGACCTAAAAATTAGATATGCTTTGAAAGCTTGATATATGAGTAGGAGATAGTTGATAAAGGTGTACCTCTTGTAGGGGATTATTAGTTGATTACCTGCTTCTATGCGGTGAACAAATGAGTAAGCAGTTTTAGTTGATAAAGGTGTAGGCAACGCACCTTTTTTGCTCCATTTTTTGGTTTGTAAGTCAAGGATGTTTAGCCTTTCCTGAATATCTTAATTGTAAAACAGTTTTGATGCAATTTTTGAACCATTCAGTCTGCTTTGTTCGTGCAGTTCATGGTACCACATCTGCAGGCTACATCTTGTGTGGATTTGGCTACCACATTATATGATGATGTTTCACTTTGGTCGGTCAAAGTTTCAGTAAAAATTTGAATTGAACATCTTTTTGTAGACATACAAAAATTGTCTGAATCTTTTACATCGCCATGTCATCCAATTCAAACTATATTTTCTACCTAAAGTGTTGTGTACCTATGAGATCATGGGATAACTCATACATGAGCCGGTGTCCAGTGCGCAGTTGGGTGCATTATTTGGCGACATCCAGTGCTAACTGTTTTTTCAAGGCCACCCAGTGGAGTGAGGGTGAGCAATGTGGTATTAGCTTATTCTGGACCTGTGTATTATACTCACTCTGATCCAAATTAAGTGTCGTAATTTAGTTCAAAAACCACGACACTTATTTTGGATGGACCTGTGTATTATACTCCCTCTAATCCAAATTAAGTGTCGTGGTTTTAGTTCAAAGACCACGACACTTATTTTGGATCGGAGGGAGTAGTATTTAAGTTTTAAGAGATTCCTTGTATATGCCTGATTCAGAAAAGTACAATGTGGGATGCCATTATAAACTCATGAAATCTGATCCTGATAGTGACATGATCAAACTGAATTTTTATTGTGGATGTTTGAGCGTTAATCGGAATTTTGTTTAACCTACTACAAAAAGAACTTGTAGGATGACTACCTGTAGTACTGTCACAAATAATCAGGAAAGATCATTTTGTAGGATGATCATTGTCTTTCATAATAATATTATAGCCGCCGGCCGAACAATGAAGGTTGCACTGCGACTACTCAACTACAAGTTTTATGTGGAGTTTCGCTGTACAGCTTGCACGAACTCAGTGAGATCAGGAATCATCATCGCTCACATTTTTTTCTCTTGAAACAGAGGTGTCACCCCCACATTTTTTTCTTGGAACCAAGGATGTTTAAAACATTGTGTGTGAGCTCACCTTCAAAATGTAGGGGAGATGCAAGATCGAGATAAATGGAAAGTAAATCCATGCATGCAGCCAAATCCTAAATCAAAAGAGGCAAGAAATCGCACCGGTCGGCGGCTGAGGAAACGCCTCTGTCACACAGCTGAGGAACTGAGAGAGAAAGGAAAGGGATAGACAGTCTCCGCTCGATCCGCCCCCTGCCGCTTCATATTCTGCTCCCCACGGGCCACAAGCATCGCTCTATGTGGGCTGGGCTAAATAACATATGGGCTATCCTAATACCTCCTGATGCCTATATCTTCGTATATGCACAGCAAAGAGATGTTTTTTTCCTAGGTTTCTTATCTTTTTTCCTTTTTTTGCATGAAAAAGATGCACAGCCAGGTTTCTCACCATGATAACCATGTTTTCAAGCTAAACCTATTCATGTCACACAAATATTTTCTTTTTCCAAACCCATTGCCAAAAAAACACAAGCATGCCAACTTTACTCTCTCATCATAGTGACCATATTTTCAAACTAAAAATATTCATATTATGCAATTTCCCTTTTCCCAGGCTATTATTTCACAACGTAATAAACATGTTATAAAAAATAGCATGATTTAGTAGAAGGTCCTTGCAGCATGAAACTATTTTCATCGATAGCATGTCTTCAGCGGGTCTCTGCGCCAGTTGGCGCAATGGGTCAACTAGTGGTCACAAACGACGGATGGCAGACACACCATCATCACCAACTTAGTCTTCTGTAGGAGTACTAGCAAGATCCGTGCATTGCACGGAACATCAAGATGCATTTTTTTATAAAAACACTCGTTGTGCTTGACCCATGCGGGAGTAATCCCATGTGTAAAAACTAATGATATCTCGAGAAATAGGAGATAAGGTGAAGAGGAGTGGGGCGTGGTGGTGATTGGTGGTCGGACTGAGCGGAGGCATGGGGATTGACGACACCGGCAGCGGCCACCAGGCCAGTTTGTTCCAGAGGCTTCCTTTCTTAATTGCTCAACAATGAGGTTGTTGGAGATAAGGATGAACGAGGGAAGGCCTTGTCTGCAAATGTGGAGAGGGGTGCGGGTATCTTTTAGTTTAATTTCCATCAGTCAGATATAGATCGGACGGTCTATATTGCAAGATGGCACGCGTACCATCATCACCAACTCAGTTTTTTATAAGAGAAGAAATATAAGTATGGAGATACAAACGTATTATTGATACTTGTTTCCGTAAACTAGCATCTACATTCTATTCAACGCCTCAGCATGTGAGGCCTTAGCACAATGACTTCTCGACTGTGTAAAACAAAGGTTTTCCCATCGCCGATAAGGAGGGGGTGACGGTGGCGCGCTTTTTGGCTTGCTCTAGTCCTAGTAATCATACTAGGTGGTCTAAGCACGTGTAGATTTATTCTTTTTCACGTCTCATGTTCGCCGTACTGCCACGACTGTTGATGAATAGACGGTAAGTTATTCACGGGGAAACCCTTGTTGAGCGTGTTTGCGAGAGAGAGAGATAGTGTGCGTGTGTGATATATCTAGAAACTGAGGCAATGATAACAGATTCTTTGTGTCTATGTGTGTGGAGGATAGAGAGAGACATGTACATGGGGCTTTGTGTTGTGTAACATGGAGACACATATACATAATTAGAGAGTGAGTGTGCGAGATACACATGCGGACATGGGGAGAGATGAGGATCCAGATTAATGGGTGTCTGTGCGTGTCTGTGTGTGTTTGTGCGCGCGTTTGTGTGTGAGAGGGAGTGTGTGTATGTGGAGTAGAGAGACCATTAATGATGTAAACCTAGTATAAGGGAAGGGAGAATGGTGTGACATGTGGAGTAATGGGATAGCATGGGTGCGGGTGGGGGGAGCAGACTATTTGGAAGAGACATCGAGTGTGTGTGGGAGAGGGGTGTGAGAGCGAGAGAGAGAGAGAGAGAGCTAGCGATGAAGAGAGAGAGAGAGAGAGAGAGAGAGAGAGAGAGAGAGAGAGAGAGAGAGAGAGGAAGAGAGGGGGCGAGAGAGGGGGCGTTTGTGTCCATAAATGGCGTATAGATAGGGAGACAATGTTGATGTTGTTTGAAATTGGCCTATGTACGGAGACGCAAGGGAAGCGAGTCATCATGTGTGTGATAGGGACTTCGTGAGAGATCTAGAATAGATGGTGTAGAGAACAATGTGCGAGATCGAGAACGATGATACATTAGGGAGCTATGGAAAGAGTCACGACATATATGTATACAGGGAGGAGCTGGGGCGGGTCCGCATGTGGGAGAGATAGAAAGAGGAGAGTGGTGCACAAGGAGACAAAGTGTGCTTGTTTTGCAGTGGGTGTGGTGTGTGAGGTGAGTGTGCGAGAACCACATAACTAGGGAGATAGACGTTTGGGGGCGATGTTTTGTGTGTATGAGAAAGATACACTCTACATAGTGCGTGTGCTTGGGAAAGAGAGATGCCGGGAGACCTAGCTAGAGAGTGGGGGAAGAGATGTGTGCATGCCCAAGAGACAAAGTGATAGAGACCTATATTGGGGTCCGGACTTTAGAAGAGAGAGGGGTGTTAATGTGCTCGTGTGTTGGTGTTTGGGGGAGAGAACGACTTCTGTGTGTGTGTGGGGGGGGCGACGAGGGGGGGGGGGGGTTGGCTTCAGATAAAGAGTGAGGTGTCTATATTTGAGGGACTTTAGCGTAATTGAGATATACATGGTCAATAGTGTGTGCGCTCAAGGTTGATCAATTTGTTTCACAGTTTGGACTATGAGATAACGATACTTTTGAACATGCGTGATATACTTTGATGTACCATAATTACAAACCTAAGAGTGGAATTTTGGAATTCGACTCCATCATTAGCTTTTGTAATTCATTTAAACGGAGGTACATTTTTTAAGCCGGAATTTTATGATTTCAAATTCATATATCAAACCTAGAGATATACACATACGGGCATGTTCAAACTTTATAATCATCCACTTTATTCATACACATACACATTTTTGCTTTTGTCATCATATTTAGGATAAACACATTTGGAATTTCATTTGAATTGGACCGTATGATGGTATTTGCTTGTAGTAGCTCAATGATCCATATTTGAATTGAATGGACAATCTAAGTTTCGATTTGGAGACATTGATTTTCAGAACTTGCACTTTTTTTTGCGTGCAAAACAAACAATTCTCGACCATGATATCATAGTCGGCCGTACAAGAGCAGAATATAATTTCAGGCGCCAAAAGCTTTCAAACTTCCCGCTCACATCGAAATATCTCGCGCCCGAAAGTTTAGCCCTGCGATACTCCTGTTTTACCCCAGCCACATGAACGGAAAAGGGCTGCTTTATTAACTCCATTGTTTTCCCCTCTTTGCCCCCAACATTCTTCCCAAGAGCCCCTCCCCTTCCCCTCCCCGACTCCCCCCCAACCACGGCAAGCCGCCGAATCTAGTCCTCCACCGCAGCGGTGGACCTCTGCTACCTCTTGAGCACTGCATTGGTTTTCCCTTGAAGAGGAAAGGGTGATGCAGCAAAGTAGCGTAAGTATTTCCCTCAGTTTTTGAGAACCAAGGTATCAATCCAGTAGGAGGCTACGCGCGAGTCCCTCGTACCTACACAAAACAAATAACTCCTCGCAACCAACGCGATAAGGGGTTGTCAATCCCTTCACGGTCACTTACGAGAGTGAGATCTGATAGATATGATAGGATAATATTTTTGGTATTTTTGTGATAAAGATGCAAAGTAAAATAAAAGAAAAGTAAAAAGCAAAGGAAATAACTAAGTGTTGGAAGATTAATATGATGAAGATAGACCCGGGGGCCATAGGTTTCACTAGTGGCTTCTCTCAAGAGCATAAATATTCTACAGTGGGTGAACAAATTACTGTTGAGAAATTGACAGAATTGAGCATAGTTATGAGAATATCTAGGTATGATCATGTATATAGGCATCACGTCCGAGACAAGTAGACCGACTCCTGCCTGCATCTACTACTATTACTCCACTCATCGACCGCTATCCAGCATGCATCTAGAGTATTAAGTTCATGAAAATAGAGTAACGCCTTAAGCAAGATGACATGATGTAGAGGGATAAATTCATGCAATATGATAAAAACCCCATCTTGTTATCCTCGATGGCAACAATACAATACGTGCCTTACTGCCCCTACTGTCACTGGGAAAGGACACCACAAGATTGAACCCAAAGCTAAGCACTTCTCCCATTGGAAGACAGATCAATCTAGTAGGCCAAACCAAACTGATAATTCAAAGAGACTTGCAAAGATAACCAATCATACATAAAAGAATTCAGAGAAGATTCAAATATTGTTCATAGATAATCTTGATCATAAACCCACAATTCATCGGTCTCAACAAACACACCGCAAAAAGAAGATTACATCGAATAGATCTCCACGAGAGAGGGGGAGAACATTGTATTGAGATCCATAAAGAGAGAAGAATCCATCTAGCTACTAACTATGGACCCGAAGGTCTGAGGTAAACTACTCACACTTCATCGGAGAGGCTATGGTGATGATGTAGAAGCCCTCCGTGATGGATGCCCCCTCCGGCGAAGCTCCGGAACAGGCCCCAAGATGGGATCTCGTGGGTACAGAAGGTTGCGGCAGTGGAATTAGGTTTTTGGCTCCGTATCTGATCGTTTGGGGGTACGTAGGTATATATAGGAGGAAGGAGTACGTCGGTGGAGCAACAGGGGGCCCACGAGGGTGGAGGGCGCGCCCCCTACCTCGTGGCCTCCTCTTTTGTTTCTTGACGTAGGGTCCAAGTCTCCCTGATCATATTCTTACTAAAAATCACGTTCCCGAAGGTTTCATTCCGTTTGGACTCCGTTTGATATTCCTTTTCTGCGAAACTCTGAAATAGGCAAAAAACAACAATTCTGGGCTGGGCCTCCGGTTAATAGGTTAGTCCCAAAAATAATATAAAAGTGAATAATAAAGCCCAATAATGTCCAAAACAGTAGATAATATAGCATGGAGCAATCAAAAATTATAGATACGTTGGAGACGTATCAGACATCCCCAAGCTTAATTCCTGCTCGTCCTCGAGCAGGTAAATGATAAAAACAGAATTTTTGATGCGGAGTGCTACTTGGCATAATTTCAATGTAATTCTTCTTAATTGTGGTATGAATATTCAGATCCGAAAGATTCAAGACAAAAGTTTAGTATTGACATAAAAATAATAATACTTCAAGCATACTAACAAAGCAATCATGTCTTCTCAAAATAACATGGCCAAAGAAAGTTATCCCTACAAAATCATATAGTCTGGCTATGCTCTATCTTCACCACACAAAGTATTTAAATCATGCACAACCCCGATGACAAGCCAAGCAATTGTTTCATACTTTTGACATTCTCAAACTTTTTCAATCTTCACGCAATACATGAGTGTGAGCCATGGATATAGCACTATATGTGGAATAGAATGGTGGTTGTGGAGAAGACAAAAAGGGAGAAGATAGTCTCACATCAACTAGGCGTATCAACGGGCTATGGAGATGCCCATCAATAGATATCAATGCAAGTGAGTAGGGATTGCCATGCAATGGATGCACTAGAGCTATAAGTATATGAAAGCTCAACAAAAGAAACTAAGTGGGTGTGCATCCAACTCGCTTGCTCACGAAGACCTAGGGCATTTTGAGGAAGCCCATCATTGGAATATACAAGCCAAGTTCTATAATGAAAATTTCCCACTAGTATATGAAAGTGACAAAATGAGAGACTCTCTATCATGAAGATCATGGTGCTACTTTGAAGCACAAGTGTGGTAAAAGGATAGTAACATTGTCCCTTCCCTCTTTTTCTCTCATTTTTTTATTTGGGCCTTTTCTCTTTTTTTATGGCCTCTTTTTTTTTCGTCCGGTGTCTCATCCCGACTTGTGGGGGAATCATAGTCTCCATCATCCTTTTCCTCACTTGGGACAATGCTCTAAAAAATGAAGATCATCAAACTTATAATTTCTTACAACTCAACAATTACAACTCGATACTTAGAACAAAATATGACTCTATATGAATGCCTCCGGCGGTGTAACGGGATATGCAATGAATCAAGAGTGACATGTATGAAAGAATTATGAACGGTGGCTTTTCCACAAATACAATGTCAATTACATGATCACGCTAAGAAATATGACAATGATGGAGCGTGTCATAATAAACGGAACGGTGGAAAGTTGCATGGCAATATATCTCAGAATGGCTATGGAAATGCCATGATAGGTAGGTATGGTGGCTATTTTGAGGAAGGTATCTGGTGGGTGTATGATACCGGCGAAAAGTGCGCGGTATTAGAGAGGCTAGCAATGGTGGAAGGAATAAAGTGCGTATAATCCATGGACTCAACATTAGTCATAAAGAACTCATATACTTATTGCAAAAATCTACAAGTTATCAAAGCAAAGTATTACGCGCATGCTCCTAGGGGGATAGATTGGTAGGAAAAGACCAACGCTCGTCCCCGACCGCCACTCATAAGGAAGACAATCAATAAATAAATCATGCTCCGACTTCATCACATAACGGTTCACCATACGTGCATGCTACGGGAATCACAAACTTTAACACAAGTATCTCTCAAATTCACAACTACTCAACTAGCATGACTCTAATATCACTATCTTTATATCTCAAAACAATTATCAAGCATCAAACTTCTCAAACTATTCAACACACTCATAAGAAAGTTTTTACAAATCTTGAATACCAAGCATATTAGGATTATTTAAGGAAATTACCATGCTATTTAAGACTCTCAAAATAATCTAAGTGAAGCATGAGAGATCAATAGTTTCTATAAAACAAATCCACCACCGTGCTCTAAAAGATATAAGTGAAGTACTAGAGCAAAACTATATAACTCAAAAGATATAAGCGAAGCACATAGAGTATTCTAACAAATTCCAAATCATGTATGGCTCTCTCAAAAGGTGTGTACAGCAAGGATGATTTTGGTAAACTAAAAAGCAAAGACTCAAATCATACAAGACGCTCCAAGCAAAACACATATCATGTGGTGAATAAAAATATAGCTCCAAGTAAAGTTACCGATGGAAGTAGACGAAAGAGGGGATGCCTTCCGGGGCATCCCCAAGCTTTGGCTTTATGGTGTCCTTAGATTATCTTGGGGGTGCCATGGGCATCCCCAAGCCTAGGCTCTTGCCACTCCTTGTTCCATAATCCATCAAAAATCTTTCACCCAAAACTTGAAAACTTCACAACACAAAACTTAACAGAAATCTCGTGAGCTCCGTTAGCGAAAGAAAACAAAAGACCACTGCAAGGTAATGTAATTAACTCATTCTTTATTTATATTGGTGTTAAACCTACTGTATTCCAACTTCTCTATGGTTTATAAACTATTTTACTAGCCATATATTCATCAAAATAAGCAAACAACACACGAAAAACAGAATCTGTCAAAAACAGAACAGTCTGTAGTAATCTGTAACTATCGCAAACTTCTGGAACTCCAAAATATCATCCAAAATAGGAAGACCTAGACAATTTGTTTATTGATCAGCAGAAATTGGAATCACTATTTTATCACGTTCTGGTGATTTTTAACAATTGTTTTCGTGAACAGAAAGTTTCTGGAAATTACAGCAAGATCAAATAACTATCATCCAAGAAGATCCTATAGGTTTAACTTGGCACAAACACTAATTAAAACATAAAAAACATATCTAACCAGAGGCTAGATCAAATATTTATTCCTAAACAGAAGCAAAAAGCAAAAAACTAAAAATAAATTTGGGTTGCCTCCCAACAAGCGCTATCGTTTAACGCCCCTAGCTAGGCATTGATAATTTTAATGATGCTCACATGAAAGACAAGAATTGAAGCGCAAAGAGAGCATCATAAAACACGTGACAAACACATCTAAGTCTAACATACTTCCTATGCATAGGCATCTTATAGGCAAACAAATTATCATAGCAAGCAAAAACTAGCATATGCAAAGAAGCGGAAAGAAACAATAGCAATCTCAACATAACGAGAGGTAATTTATTATCATGAAAATTTCTACGACCATATTTTCCTCTCTCATAATAATTACATGTGGGATCATAAGAAAATCATCAGAATCATCATTATCTATAGATTCATTTATATCATTATTTTCTTCCAAAGCAACGGTCATTCTTTCAGTAAATTCTAGGACATAGACATTATGAGCAAGGTTTTCATTGGAATATTTAAGTATGACGGAATTTTCTGATTTGTTGAGAGTAAAATCATACTTTTCAATCAAAGAAGCAACTTCATGAGCACCCTTAAAAACGACAAATTCTTCAATTTGTTCGATATCATGGTAACTATAAACACCCTTTGCATAAGAAGATAAGTTTTCATTATCATTGAACTCACATAGGTAGGGAAGGTGTTTTTTAGGGTTCTTAGAGCAACAAGTAAAATCACACATTTCACAAAGATTTCAAGCATAGCATAGCAAACTATTTATGTGATACCATAAGAGCTTCCCTTTTTCAGACAAACGATGACGCACAAAATGAGCATGCCCATCTAAAGATTTCCCATCAACTAGGCTAGTTGGGGTTTCAGCACGAGCGCATAAGGACCGAAGATGATCCAAGTAGAACACTTTAAGTGGATCCATATCAATAGATTTTCAGCAAGCGAAGATGCAAGCATATAGAAGGCACGAGGAAACACAAACAAAGATACATACGGGAAGAAGGCGGACGAAAAAGAGAGGGTGAATAAAAACGGCAAGGGTGAAGTGGGGGAGAGGAAAACGAGAGGCAAATGGCAAATAATGTAATGCGGGAGATAAGGGATTGTGATGGGTACTTGGTATGCTGACTTTTGCATAGACCTCCCCGGCAACGGCGCCAGAAATCCTTCTTGCTACCTCTTGAGCACTGCGTTGGTTTTCCCTTGAAGAGGAAAGGGTGATGCAGCAAAGTAGCGTAAGTATTTCCCTCAGTTTTTGAGAACCAAGGTATCAATCCAGTAGGAGGCTACGCGCGAGTCCCTCGTACCTACACAAAACAAATAACTCCTCGCAACCAACGCAGTAAGGGGTTGTAAATCCCTTCACGGTCACTTACGAGAGTGAGATATGATAGGATAATATTTTTGGTATTTTTGTGATAAAGATGCAAAGTAAAATAAAAGGAAAGTAAAAAGCAAAGGAAATAACTAAGTGTTGGAAGATTAATATGATGAAGGTAGACCCGGGGGCCATAGGTTTCACTAGTGGCTTCTCTCAAGAGCATAAATATTCTACGGTGGGTGAACGAATTACTGTTGAGCAATTGACAGAATTGAGCATAGTTATGAGAATATCTAGGTATGATCATGTATATAGGCATCACGTCCGAGACAAGTAGACCGACTCCTGCCTGCATCTACTACTATTACTCCAGTCATCGACCGCTATCCAGCATGCATCTAGAGTATTAAGTTCATGAAAACAGAGTAACGCCTTAAGCAAGATGACATGATGTAGAGGGATAAATTCATGCAATATGATAAAAACCCCATCTTGTTATCCTCGATGGCAACAATACAATACGTGCCTTGCTGCCCCTACTGTCACTGGGAAAGGACACCGCAAGATTGAACCCAAAGCTAAGCACTTCTCCCATTGCAAGAAAGATCAATCTAGTAGGCCAAACCAAACTGATAATTCGAAGAGACTTGCAAAGATAACCAATCATACATAAAAGAATTCAGAGAAGATTCAAATATTGTTAATAGATAATCTTGATCATAAACCCACAATTCATCGGTCTCAACAAACACACCGCAAAAAAAAGATTACGTCGAATAGATCTCCACGAGAGAGGGGGAGAACATTGTATTGAGATCCAAAAAGAGAGAAGAAGCCATCTAGCTACTAACTATGGACCCGAAGGTCTAAGGTAAACTACTCACACTTCATCGGAGAGGCTATGGTGATGATGTAGAAGCCCTCCGTGATGGATGCCCCCTCCAGCGAAGCTCCGGAACAGGCCCCAAGATGGGATCTCGTGGGTACAGAAGGTTGCGGCGGTGGAATTAGGTTTTTGGCTCCATATCTGATCGTTTGGGGGTACGTAGGTATATATAGGAGGAAGGAGTACGTCGGTGGAGCAACAGGGGGCCCACGAGGAAGGAGGGCGCGCCCTGGGGGGGGGGGGGCGCCCCCTACCTCGTGGCCTCCTCTTTTGTTTCTTGACGTAGGGTCCAAGTCTCCTGGATCATATTCTTCCTAAAAATCACGTTCTCGAAGGTTTCATTCCGTTTGGACTCCGTTTGATATTCCTTTTCTGCGAAACTCTAAAATAGGCAAAAAACAACAATTCTGGGCTGGGCCTCCGGTTAATAGGTTAGTCCCAAAAATAATATAAAAGTGAATAATAAAGCCCAATAATGTCCAAAACAGTAGATAATATAGCATGGAGCAATAAAAAATTATAGATACGTTGGAGACGTATCAACCTCACACCCCGACGGATCTACCTTCCGCACCTTGGAACGCCCAACTGCCAACTCACCACTTCACCGGAGCCGCTTGAGCGACCGGCTTGTCCACCGCTCCAGATCTCCTTGACCGCCATCATGGTCCACCACACCGGATCTGCTTAACCGGCGCCCTCGTCCACCACAGTGTAGGCCCTTCACTGACTCCCTCGTCCGTCCCTTCGCTGGCCCTTCATACAAGCCCTCGTCCGCCGCAACAGATCTGCCTCACCGAAAGCACTGTACAACGCGACTGCCGAAGCCTTCGTCCATTCCAATGGACCCGCTCCACGGATGCCATATTCAACTCCACCGGCCCTGCTTTACCGACGCCGCAGCCTCATCAGGTTATTTCGATCTGTACTCCTTCGGTTTTTCTCTTTATCGTGCAACTGTTCACTTACCATAGACGAGCTTTCTTGTATGTCGATAGGCGCCGCAACCGTAGCACCGGAGCCGCTTCAGCGACGGCGACAGCCGGCCCAAACTGAACCGCAACACGAGCACGATCGACGATCCTTAGCTATCAAGTATGCCAACGATACCCATACGCCGCCGAGAATCAGGTACTATTATCCAACGGCCGGCGCCTACGTTCACTTTCTTAGCATAAGCACCGCACCTTTGAATTTCTTCAGGGCATCATTCAGTTTTTCATGAGACGCGTTATTCTGCTTGCACCTGTAGGGCCATACTTCTGGCAGTGAACATGTTACATGTGCTAAATTACATACCAGTACACATATAGTTAATATGCTTTAGTTTTGTCCTAAGTATTACTGTACTTCCTAGATATCAATGCCTACTATTTTACTTCTTGCATGCTATATTTATGATAATGGTGTTGTTCTGATGCCACCTGTTGGTTCCATCAGACTGCTTCATGTTCTCTATGCTTAATTACACATTAGCAAACTAGCATGTGGTTTCGCTGGTTTTTGTTCGTTTTACCCTACATTTTCCGATGCTAGCTATTACTCCCTCCATTCCACAATACATGGCTTCCATTTGTCAAAATATAGATGTATCTAGACATGTTTTAGTATATAGGTACATCCATTTTTGAACAAATGGAAGTCAAGTATTTTGGAACGGAGGGAGTACATCACTGCTACGAGCCTCTGTTCGTTACTTTTTTGTGTGTTCTTGATCTTCCCAAGCTGCATGACTAATTTGATGCTTCTATTAATTATGGAGCTGCCAAACCCATCAAGCAAAATATTTGTTCTTCTGGGGATGGCACCTCGAACAAGCATAAAAATAGAGGGAAGCAGATATATTGTCGTGTATGCACACACCCTTCTTTCATTAGTTTAGATGAACCATTGAAGATCAATTCGAACCAGTGCATGCAACTAAAATTAATTTTACCTAAATAGAGGTGTAGAATAAACTACAACAAGTAGATTTGCAGCCACGGGATGCTGACGATATCTTCAAAGAACATTGCAACAGCAGCGAGGCTTCACAGCAACATATGGTAAGCCAGTGTGTTTTAGTACATGTGAAATGTAATGCGTGTGGGCTGCTTTCTTGGCTTGTGCCCTCAACCTATAATCCTACAGAATAACAAATAGTTCAGTTGTCTACTTTGCTGTATTGCTTGATTCGAATGCTTGTTTGTTACTTGTTACGCTATACCTGAGTTGGCCAATATGTCAGCAGTGCCTGCTGTACTATCGTAAAGAAATGCATGCCTAGTTCATTTGAGTCCTTAACTGTTCCTCTGAACTTCATCACAAGACTATCTTCGTAGTTTATATGAGGCCACACTGTTTAGTGCTTTCTTAGATTATTTCAACTGCTTAGATGCCTTGGCAACTTAAATATAGCGGTGGTACACTCCCTTTCAACTAGGGATGTCAACTGGGTCCCGTTTAATCCCGATTAAAGTCCACTAGTGGTATGATAGTTCAAAAGAGTTTTTGTTTTTTGAGGAAAATGAACCAGGGAGCTAGCAAAAACTAACTAGATGGGACTGGCGGATGTCGTTTATTTGCCACTTACATCCCTAGTTTCATCTTACCATTTTAATTTCTTTTCGGCTGATGCTGCTTCGAACCATTTAAATATAGCTTGCCATGCTCGGCAATAATTCGTATGTCGTTTACCATGTAAGCTTACTGCCTGGATCATGCGATAACTATCTCTTACTTATGTCCAGCGGAAACCTTTCAGGATGCCGTTCACACTAGGACACAATGTACAACCCCAGAATCTATTTGTGGAAGCAGTGCGCCATCCATGTTACCAGATGGTAGCAGTTCAGAGGCAACACCGCCGGAGAGCAGTCTGAGCACAGATATTATAGTTCTTGAGGCTCTACTAGAGGCAGAAAGAGATGGTGTGGCTGCCATGAATGAGGTAATCTCGATCTTGAAGCTGGAAATTATGCAATTAGCTGCACGCATTATGCAAGCAACCCAAGAATTGGAGGAAGTAAGAATGTTGCATTTGAAGACGGAGGAGGTCCTGCTGCTTCTGCTATCTGAAGCCCAGGGTAATCCCAGTTCTTCTTTAGATAGCAGTTGAAATTGTCATTAGATTATTGTACTTGCATGTTGTGTCATGTCTCTGAATGGATTATGTTGTAAGACCCCCTATGTTGTCCATGTGTTGTAATGATCCGAATTTTTTAGGCGAGGTAATCCTCAGTACTTGTATGATTGACATAAGGTGAACTGTTTTTCGTGTGAGCATATTGTATTGGATGAAATAACTGTTTGACTCAAAGTGTATCCAACCTACTGAATTCGAAGATCACGGCATTTCTAAATCATAATCATATATAAAGGTGGAATAAATCTTTGTTGTGGTTTTGAAGAAATAAATAACAAAACGTAGAATTATCTGTGGATATTCGTAATCGAATAAAAATTGGATTTGGATTTAGTTGCCAGGGCCCAGGGCAAACGTGAATGCTAATTCTCCCAAGTTTTGAACGAAGCGGCTAAACACCCACTATCATTTGTGGGCTGCCCGAAGCAAGTGTTTGCGAGATGGAAATTACTGTCTACCCCTGACACTTGACATCCTTATCGACCGGATTTACACTGCTGTCGATAGGGGTAGACTAGTAACTTCAATCAGACGTGACACGACGGCCTCTGAGCCCATTCAGACACGGTGGGCGCCAAACGTGGGCGGCAAAACACATTTGATTCAAGCTCGTCCGAAAGACATGTGTCTCTCCCTCCATTTCCCCATTCATCCACGGTGGGCGGCAAAACAAACTCTCCTCGTCCGAAATCGATGTAGGCTAATATTTTAAATAGGGGCAGATGTGTAACTTCCCTCAGACGTGACACAACCGCCCTACCTGTCAGCCCCGTTCATACACCGTGGGCGCCAACCGTGGGCGGCAAAACACCCTCTCCTCGCCCGAAATCGTTACCGGCAAATATTTGGGAGATGCGAGATTACCGTCCTATCCCCAACCGACGTGATGTCCGAAATTTTAAACGGGGGATAAGTTCGTAACTTTCCCACATTTCAGACAAGCGCGTCCCAAAGTTTGAGATCCCCCCTCCCCCTCCATTTCCCCATTCATACACCGTCGGCGCCACGACAACCTCCCCACTGCGGCCAGCCTCCTCCGTCCGCCACCCCATCCTCCACCTTGCCGGAGCCGCTACCCCTACCCCGTCGTCCACTGCAAGAGATGGACGTCTCTCATCCACGGCGCCGGACCAGGATCCTTTCATCGCGTCGTCTCGCTTCATCGGCGCCGTCGTCCACTTTGTCGTTGCCGCTCCTACGACCGCCTCGTCCACGGCAACAGGATTTATCCCCCAACCCGGCCGTCTGCCATCTAAAGTCTTCTTCCCCGCCGCCGACAGCCATCGCACCCGCAGCACCCTCAACGTATCAGCAGGGGCCTACACGGCGTCGCAAGAGAGGTGGTACTCTTCCATATGTGCTTAAGTTATTGATCTCACCCGGAAAATAGATCTTAAATTGTTTACTGTACTTTTCTTGTCCGTACCAAATCGTAGTGGCTAGTTGAATGCAAACATTGGTTGCGAAGTAGCTTTGTCCGGTTTGCACCTTCAGATCCGCCATGTCACGGTCACTATACTCGTAAAGCTTATGGTTTCCCCCCTTTATATTCACTACCATCATCGTAGGTGCTTCACTGCTTCGTGTCGTGCTAGCACTGCTCCTCAAGACCTCAACCCATCAAGCGAAACAACATGCCACTCATAATTCCAAAGCTTACGTGTTGAAATACGAATCTGATATGATGCTCATATTACTAAAACAGAGAACGTTTAATTGGTCACCTAATGTTCCTATATTCGTTTCGAAAAGCATGTGCGCCACCCACTGGTCCAGCTAGTTCCACTTTCCTGATTTTACTCTTGATGCTTAGGGTTTTCCCCTTTTATCTACTCTACTATGATCTGCGTAGGTGCTTTCTGTCATACTAGCATTACTCCACCCTTCAAGCTAAACAACACAACACTCAAAATTCCAAAGCTTAGTTGTTCAAATATGATTGTGATATGATACTGATATTAGTTAACAGACACATTTAATTGGTTAGCTAAAGGTCCCACTTGAGTTTCCAAATGCATGTCGCGACATATAGAGAGACAGCAGAATTGCATTTCTTTGTCACTTGTTGACTGTACTTTCTTGTCCATACCAAATCTTAGTTGTTATTTCAAAGCAAATATCGGTTGCTAACTACCCTTTGCGCGGTTTGCAGCTTCAGATCTGCCATCCCACTGCCACGGTCAACACTATACTCATCATGCTTACGGTTTCCCCATTTTATGATGACCACGATCAGCCTACGTGGTTCGTGTCGTAATAGCACTGCTCCACCCATCGAGCTAAACAAGCTTAGTTGTACAAATTCAAATATGATATTATGCTGATATTAGTAAAACTGAGAGATGTTTAATTGGTCAGCTAAATGTTCCTACTTTAGTTTCGAAATGCATGTGAGCCACATATGGAGAGACCGGAAGGAATAGTATTTCTCTGTGCGCTCTGGTTCATCATGGGTGGCCAACCGACATTGTATAGAAAGACTTGTAATATCTTCAATCTGCTTGCTCTTCTGCTCTTCTTTAAGATGATCCTCTTCTCTTGCGGTCGACTGGTCAGGTCGAGTTATTCTCCCTTAGTATATTTTGAATCTGTCAGGTCAGGTCGACTTGTTCTTCTTTACTATATGTTGAAGCTGTCATCTGCGAAGTATCATCACTTCTGGAGCTCTCATATTTTGAGTAGTAGGCCACATTATATTAATGCACACACCAAATTACAGCATGCATGGCACCTCTTAGAAGAATTGCAGAGATAGCACAAAGGGGTTTACAGGGAGGAAGTATTGGATTAGAATCACTTCTGCATTACAAAGATAATCTCACTTGTTTTTATGTTTTCATGCATGTCAGGTATTGAACATTATCAAAATGAATATGAGAATGGGCGCACGAGAGGAATATTGCGGAACAATCCACTGGCTAACAAACTTGGCATGGTGGAGGATGGCCTATCTTATTCACCCATCAAGGTGCATGCTCTAACTTGGCAAGGTTGTATTGGTCGCACATATTTTGCATCTGACCTCTTGCATTACTTCTACTTTGTTACACCATCTGCTTAGTTTAAGCATCATATATGAGTATATGCCATACCTATCCATTTTCTGTACCTATTCCATGTGTCGTCATACTATGTTTTTCCAGTCAAATGTTGTTCTTTCGTAATAGATGTCCAAAAGGAAGAGGGTGATTGCAGATCCTCAAGGAGTACAAACTAGGTATTTGGAAAAGGTAGTGATACCTGTTAAATCAGATAGATCAGCAGCCACAGAAAACACAGGCCCAACTGTAACAGACTTTACCCCTACTCCAGTGGCCAAACCCCTATTAGAACTGCTGACAGCCCAGCGTCAGGTACTGTCTATGATATCAATTCAAAATTTGAACTCCTAAATTTCTGCATGTGCCTTACCTTCTCTCTTGTATGAAAACTAATTTCAGATGAATCTCCTTGCTCAAAGGATCATAGGATCTCACGACAATACTGGGCTCTGCATTGCTCTTGTCAGTACCTCTTGCCCTTTGTCAGCATACTTACACTCATTGCTGTTTGATTATGTAGCATCACTGTAAATGTTCGCTTCTTTATCCTCCCTTTGCTTGAAATTATAAGATCTATATTTACTCTTAGATAAATGTAGAATTAACACAATGGTTATGAAGTTTTGGATTGCTCATGTAAGTACCTGTTGTCATGTACTCCCTCTGTATCGAATTAATTGTTGATCAATTGGATGTATTTAGAACTTAATAGTGCTAGATACATCCATTTGAGCGACAACTAATAACGGACGGTGGTGGTATTACTGTACATGCATCGCGAGATAGTTGATTGTCTAGCATTACTCTGCATCTTATCTGCCCTGCCCTCCACTTTCTCCAAATTATCATATCTACATTTACTCTTACCAAAATGTTGAATAAAGCCAATGCCACTGCACACGTTGATGTCTGCATTCCTCTTGTCAGTACCTTTTGCCTTGTAACGCTGTACTTAATTAATTGCTATTTGATTATGTATCATCAGTCTGCACCTGAGCTTCATTATCCTCTATTTCTTCCAATATTATTTGATCTATATTTACTCTTTGCAAAATGTAGAATAATGGCAACGCTTATAAAGAATTTTCTTTGGGGAATTTATTGAATTATCTTTCCATCAACATGGAGAAGGGCTTTGTCCAGCCCGTGTTAACATGTAATGTAAGTTCATCCTTCTCAAGCCTTCAAACTTTGTTCTAGTATAGATTTGGATAGGCATCATTTCCTCCACTGCTGTTTACATCTGATTGGATGTTTGCAACAACTACCAGTTTTAAATTGTAGTTGTAAAAACATGTTCCTTATGCAGAACAGATCCATTTATTTGCTTATATAATTGTGAAACCTGTTACGTGTCTCCTTGTTTCTCTTTCAGAGTCGTATCTCTTATGCCAGGCAGAACTTTAGGAAAGATAGTGAGCCAAACCATCTTGAGGACAGCGAGATGACCCCAAGGTCCTGTCTTGATGAAGACAGTGAGTTGAAGCTACTCACCAGCAGGTGTGAGACAACCTCTGTGCAGTCGCTGCCTCAATCAGTTCGACTTCTTCAGTCTCAACTTAAAGCGGAAAGGCTTGCTTCAGCTCAGCTCCGACTTGAAGTCAAAGATGTAATGAAGATGTCAGGGGACTGCCTTGCGCACTATGGTGCCATACAGCTAGGGATGAAGCATCTATCGTTGACACAACTGAGGTCTCATCAGCTTGTTCGGCTGCTTGCGGGGCCCGAGCTTGCCAGGTCTAGTGCCTTCTGAAGTGCTCTCAGTTTTGTATATTCTTTTGTCGGCGCGTTTATATGCACTGGTGGCGACCTTTGATGCCCAGTGTATGTAATCCGCGGTCATGTTGCGCTTTATTATCACCGGTAGCGAACTTTGATTCCCAGTGGATGTAATATGCCGTAATTTCTTTATTGTATAGTCTAGGTTTATTCTTTGGTCGGTATGCTGTAATTTAGGCCGGAAGGTTCAGTGGATCTCAGTGTTGTCGGTCTTCAGGCCGGCCCGTTACTCATATGGGCCAAAACGTGGGCCTATAATCATCTTGGGCCATTAGCAGGTCTAAACCCATAGTAGTTTCCCGCCTTTAACATGCCATGGGCTACATATTTACTGTAGCGACACTGGGCTTCCTACGGGCCGTAGAAACAACGGGCCTTCTACGGTCCGTAGAAACAATGGGCCTTCTACGGGACGTAGAAACAATGGGCCTTCTACGGGCCGTATCATCAATGGGCCTTAGACGGGCCGTATGATCGATTGGCCAAACATGGGCCAAAAACAGACTGCATTATGGCCATAAACGGGCTAGAGTTGGAGTCGCCGTTCATGGGCCGACCATAACGGGCCGTCGTTAATAGGCCATATTTGATGACGCTATGGAAACGGCCCAACGTATTAACGGGCCACAAACGGGCCGACTGTAACCACGAGCTGAATTTGGCCCACAAGCAGAAAATGGCAGTAACGAGCCGTAAGTAACTGAATTCGGGAAATGAGCCCAAGAATAAATGGGCCCTGAGAAGGCCGAAAGATAACATGGGTTGCAAACGGCCCAATGGATTAATGGGCCGTTAATGGGTATAAAGTGATACAGTGTTCATTACGGGCCAGTTTCACCACGGGCTGTTAATGGGCCAAGAGTTACAAAGGGCCTCATATGGGCCGAAAGACGTCATGGGCCATACATGGGCCCGAACTTAAAATGGGCTGGAATCATATTGGATGGCCCAGATGACACTACTGGGCCTAATTCGGATAGGTCGTAATGGGCCCTGGGTTAGCGGGCTGTAAATGGGCTATATGCGACCAGGCCGTTAACAGGCTTTCCGTGGGCCGGCCCGCCACCTTTTGACCAAGTCAAACGGGCCGGCCTTTTCACAGGAATGGGCCTCCGTTCGGCCGTGCCACATGTCGACGTGTCATAGGCGCCTTCGGTCCAATGAGTGGATGACATCTGTCCCAACGGTGAGCCGACACGTGTTTCCTCCAGCCAATGATGATTTTACACGTGGAAAATCCCCATTGGTCGGGGCTGTTAGCGGGTTATCGGATCCAAAACCGGACCCGATAGCTTAACGGCGTTCCGTTACGGTGGATGCCATGTGTCGGTCACCCTTGACGAAAGCACTTCTGTGACGCGCGATTTATCGTCATGGAAGTGGACACTTCCATGATGATAATTTTGGTAATGTCATGGAACACTTCTATGACAGCACAGGTATGACTATCTTGATTCTGTCATAAAATTGTCATGGATGTACATGCATGACAAAAAACGCGACCTACTGCGACAAGCACGTATCATCACGGAAGTGAATTTTTTTGTAGTGTTAGGTTTTAGACCACAACATATGATCTCGAGGTAGATCAACTCTTGTAATCTTTATATTCATCAAGATCAATCAAGCAGGAAGTAGGGTATTACCTCCATTAAGAGGGCCCAAACCTAGGTAAACATCGTGTCCCCTGTCTCCTGTTACCCATTGATCCATGATCCACAGCTTGGGACCCCCTACCCCAAGATCTGCCGGTTTTGACACCGACACACGCCCTTCATAAATCGAACCATCACCGAGGAAGTTCCATGCTTTCGAGAGGGAAATCACCAAGATTGAAGGGGAATCCAAATTTTCTTCGTTCTTTGCCCTGGAGTTTTTTTTTCTGCGACGAACATACACCCTGCAAATCATCGTGTTAATTTGGCATTTTTCAGGCTCATTTACCATATTTAGGGGATTATGTGCATTTTCTAGGCATTTAGCGCATATAAATCCAATCCAGCTACAACTGCACGGGTGTGATGTGAGGGACGTGGATTGCCGTTCGATCGTGATGCATCCTACGATGCACACGCGCGATCCGCGTGGCTGGGGTTGCGGCCAATCATAACGCAACACACAATAGGCTCAGCGCACACTGTTTTCGGAAGTGACGGAGATGAACCGTGTGCGATAATGAACGAGCAAAATGGTAAGGGAAGCCAAATTTCCTTTGTCATTTATCGTTGAGCTCTTAAATACCACCGCACTATATGGCTGCCCGGCCCCTCCGTCCCAGAGCTCTCTCCAAGCGTTGTTTATGGCACCACGGTGCACAGTAACTGGTAAGGAAGCGATGGCATCCCGCCGCGCCGCGTTCCTTGCCGCCCGCAACCACACACATGGTAAGGAAGCGATGGCATCTCGCCGCGCCGAGTTCATCACCGCCGGCGGCCACATAGTTATGTGGGCGGACTTTGAGGTTGCCATGGCCGAATAGGCGGTGGATCTAGAGGCGGCCAAAGCCGCACAAAATGAGCGGAAAATGCAGAAAGCAGTCAAGAAAAGAGAGTCCCGCCGCCGCAAGAAAGAAGAGGCCGCACGCTGTGGTGAGGAGAGCTTGGCGGAGATCGAAGCACGGTGGGCTGCCGCCTAGAAGGCCGAGAAGGAGAACGCCGACGTCTGGCCACCATGCCCCAATGGCAGCATGTGAGAAGTAGTTTAAGTTTGTAGTATTAGAGCAAATTACCAATAGTACTTTAAGTTTGTAGTATTAACGTACAATGTCGGTAAGAGCATCCTTTGAGGGCTTAGAGCGTTGATTAGCATGTGTGCTCGTGTGCGTTTTTTGCGTTAATCAATAGAAGATCACAAAACAAACGGTTTCTATGCCGTACCCGTGTGCGTTTTTTTGCGTTAATGATCCATAAGTCAGTTACCTGTGCAATGTTTCCCAATAAACCAGGCGTACCATTGACAAAAAAAAATCAACTACACGTGTACATTTTTTTGGAGACGGGATCTGCCAATTTTCTGTTTTCTCGCACACGAGTATTTTACGCGCTTCGTCTGCGTTGTGTGTTTCCCCGCCCAAGTTTCAAGTTTCATAGCGAAATTTTCATTAGGCGCGCGATTTTAGAATCTTATATACATAAGAAGTTGATCCCCACTATCCTATTTATCTCAACATGCACACATACCACCTCATCAAAGGTCCACCACTACATGCATGAGAAAAAGTTTTCCATTATTAGTTAATCTGATGCACACCTTTCACCTCGCCACACATGCCACCACATTAAAGGTCCACTCAGGATGCATGAAAGAAAGTATTCCATTACGTTATGCCACTTACATTAAAATATTTTCTGCCTACACAATAATCAAATACAATATATAACATCTATGTTTAGCTTTAGTTCATATATTATTAATTCAACTATGGAAGCTTCATACAATCAAATTATTGAAATATATTGCAATAGATTCCCGCAGCAACGCACGGGGTGTTCTCTAGTTTATTCAGAATTTATTCCTCCAACCACATCCCCACCCATCAAATTTCCTCAGTATCTCCCCCCCCCCCCGCGCCTCCCCTTACCGGAAGCTCAAACCGCCGTCGCCGCAACCACAGCTTCAACCACATCCACGTTCTGCTCGGATTCAGTCAGGTAACCCACCGATCTCTATCACAGCTCCAGCCTAATTGCTTAAATGGCGCGAGCGAAACATCCTCATGCCTCCAAATCCCCACCGCCAGGAGCTGATGGCGGTCCATGGCCCGATGGCCGCTGTGCGTGCTGACGCGGAGGAACACCTTGCCTCCGGCGCCGCCGACATGGTGCAGGCTTTGGCCCAGATAAAGTGCCCCAACGACTACCCCCCCAGGACTTAACATGTATGATCTGACTAGCTAAATCTTACCAATACCACTTGCAATGGCTATGTTAATGTACGGTTGAAGTATTAAGCATGTTTGTGCCTTGTTTATTTCAGTACTGCACACTGTGTGATGTTCAAGTATTAACTGTCCAGCTCAATTTCACCCATACCAGCAACAAAATTACAATACATGACGCAGGATATCACTAGAGATGCTGCCCATTTGCTATTTTGGGTGGATGCTAACCCTGTTGTACTTAATATGCCTGTCACTGTACTTAAGCAGTGTCATAACAGCCGATGCTATTGTTTGCCGTCGAGGTTAGCTACATCCCCTGTCTTACAGTATTTCACATCATTTGTGCAATTGTTGTTTAACTTCTACCATTTACTGGTTGCCTATAGCTACACATGTCAGTGGCACTGATCCACGCTTTGACCCAGAGGAACAGCTCGCCTCCACCGCCGCTGACTTTGGGCGGGCTCTGGCCAAGATGAAGTGCCCCAGCAACTGCTACCTCTTGAGCTTGCTTTGGTTTTTCCCTTCAAGAGGAAAGGGTGATGCAGCAAAGTAGAGTAAGTATTTCCCTCAGCTTTTGAGAACCAAGGTATCAATCCAGTAGGAGACAACGCGCAAGCCACCGAATACCTGCACAAACAAACACCAACTTGCACCCAACGCGATAAAGGGGTTGTCAATCCCTTCACGGTTATTTGCAAAGTCAGATCTGATAGAGATGGATAAACGGCAAAGTAATATTTTTGGTATTTTTGGTTTATGGAACGGAAAGTAAAAGATTGCAAAGAAAGTAATTAGGAAACTAAAATTGTAGATCAGAAACTTATATGATGGAAAGTAGACCCCGGGGCCATGGGTTTCACTAGAGGCTTCTCTCAAAATAGAAATTATTACGGTGGGTGAACAAATTACTGTCGAGCAATTGATAGAAAAGTGCAAAGTTATGACAATATCTAAGGCAATGATCATGAATATAGGCATCACGTCCGTATCAAGTAGACTGAAACGATCCTGCATCTACTACTATTACTCCACACATCGACCGACTCCTACCTGCATCTAGAGTACTAAGTTCATAAGAACAGAGTAACGCATTAAGTAAGATGACATGATGTAGCGGGATTAACTCAAGCAATATGATGAAAACCCCATCTTGTTATCCTCGATGGCAACAATACAATACGTGTCGGTTCCCCTTCTGTCACTAGATCGAGCACCGCAAGATTGAACCCAAAGCTAAGCACTTCTCCCATTGCAAGAAAAACCGATCTAGTTGGCCAAACCAAATCGATAGTTCGAAGAGACTTGCAAAGATATCAAATCATGCATATAAGAATTCAGAGGAGATTAAAATAATATTCATAGATAAGATGATCATAAATCCACAATTCATCGGATCTCGGCAAACACACCGCAAAAGAGTATTACATCGAATAGATCTCCAAGGACATCGAGAATAACATGGTATTGAGAATCAAAGAGAGAGAAGAAGCCATCTAGCTACTAGCTATGGATCCGTAGGTCTGTGGTAAACTACTCACGCTTCGTCGGAGAGGTAATGGTGTTGATGTAAAAGCCCTCCGTGATCGAATCCCCCTCCGGAAAGACGCCAGAAAAGGCCCCTGGATGGGATCTTATGGGTACAGAAGGTTGCGGCGGTGGAAAAGTGGTTTCGTGGCTCCCCTAGAAGGTTTTGGGATATTTGAGAATATATACGCGGAAGAAATAGGTCGGTGGAGTCACGAGGGGCCCACAAGGGGTGGGGGCGCGCCTCCCGGCCTTGTGGCTGCCTCATGGCTTTCCTGACGTGCACTCCAAGCCCTCTGGATGTCTTCTGGTCTAAGAAAAATCATCGCAAAAGTTTCATTCCGTTTGGACTCCGTTTGGTATTCCTTTTCTGCGAAACTCTAAAACAGGGAAAAAAGAGGAACTGGCACTGGGCTCTAGGTTAATAGGTTAGTCCCAAAAATCATATAAAATATCATATTTATGCATATAAAACATCCAAAATAGATAATACAATAGCATGGAACAATAAAATATTATAGATACGTTGGAGACGTATCAAGCATCCCCAAGCTTAATTCCTACTCGTCCTCGAGTAGGTAAATGATAAAAACAAATTTTTTGATGTGGAATGCTACCTAACATATTTATCCATGTAATTCTCTTTATTGTGGCATGAATGTTCAGATCGGTATGATTCAAAAGAAAAGTTTAATATTGACCTAAAAACAATAATACTTCAAGCATACTAACAAAATAATTATGTCTTCTCAAAATAACATGGCCAAAGAAAGCTTATCCCTACAAAATCATATAGTCTAGCCATGCTCCATCTTCATCACACAAAACATTTAAATCATGCACAACCCCGATGACAAGCCAAGCAATTGTTTCATACTTTTGACGTTCTCAAACTTCTTCAACTTTCACGCAATACATGATCGTGAGCCATGGACATAACACTTTATGGTTGGAATAGAAGGTGGTTGTGGAGAAGACAAAAAGAAGGAGATAGTCTCACGTCAACTAGGCATATCAACGGGCTATGGAGATGCCCATCAATAGATATCAATGTGAGTGAGTAGGGATTGCCATGCAACGGATGCACTAGAGCTATAAGTTTATGAAAGCTGAAAAATAAAAAACTAAGTGGGTGTGCATCCAACTTGCTTGCTCATGAAGACCTAGGGCATTTTGAGGAAGCCCATCGTTGGAATATTCAAGCCAAGTTCTGTAATGAAAATTCCCACTAGTTATATGAAAGTGATATCATATGAGACTCTCTATCATGAAGATCATGGTGCTCCTTTGAAGCACAAGTGTGGCAAAAGGATAGTAACATTGTCCCTTCTCTCTTTCTCTCTCTTTTTTTGTGCCTTCTCTTTTTTATTTGGCCTTTTCTCTCTCTTCTTTTATTTCCTCACATGGGACAATGCTCTAGTAATGAAGATCATCACACTTTTATTTACTTACAACTCAAAAATTACAACTCGATACTAGAAAAAAAATGACTCTATGTGAATGCCTCCGGCAGTGTACCGGGATGTGCAATGAATCAAGAGCGACATGTATACAAATGATGAACGGTGGCTTTGCCACAAATACGATTTCAACTACATGATCATGCAAAGCAACAATGATCATGCGTGTCATAATAAATGGAACGGTGGAAATTTGCATGGCAATATATCTCGGAATGGCTATGGAAATGCCATAATAGGTAGGTATGGTGACTATTTTGAGGAAGGTATGAGGTGGGTGTATTGTACCGACGAAAGTTGTGCGGTACTAGAGAGGCCAGCAATGGCGGAAAGGTGAGAGTGCGTATAATCCATGGACTCAACATTGGCCATAAAGAATTCACATACTTATTGCAAAATCTATTAGTCATCAAAACAAAGTACTACACGCATGCTCCTTGGGGGATAGATTGGTAGGTAAAGACCATCGCTCGTCCCCGACCGCCACTCATAAGGAAGACAATCAAAAAATATCTCATGCTCCAACTTTGTTACATAACGGTTCACCATACGTGCATGCCACGGGACTCACAAACCTTAACACAAGTATTTATCAAATTCACAACTACTTACTAGCATGACTCTAATATCACCATCTTCATATCTCAAAATAATCATAAGGAATCAAACTTCTCATAGTATTCAATGCACTTTATATGAAAGTTTTTATTATATCCGTCTTGGATGCCTATCATATTAGGACTAATTTTATAACCAAAGAAAATTACCATTCTGTTTTAAAGACTCTCAAAATAATATAAGTGAAGTGTGAGAGTTCATCAATTTCTATAAAATAAAACCACCGCCGTGCTCTAAAAAGATATAAGTGAAGCACTAGAGCAAATTTGCCTAGCTCGAAAGATATAAGTGAAGCACAGAGAGTATTCTAATAAATCACGATTCATGCGTGTCTCTCTCAAAAGGTGTGTACAAGAAGGATGACTGTGGCAAACTAAAAATCAAAGACTCAAATCATACAAGACGCTCCAAGCAAAACACATATCATGTGGTGAATAAAAATATGGCCTCAAGTAAAGTTACCGATAGACGAAGACGAAAGGGGGGAGGCCTTCCGGGGCATCCCCAAGCTTAGGCTCTTGCCACTCCTTATTCAATAGTCCATCAAATACTTACCCAAAACTTGAAAACTTCACAACACAAAACTCAACAGAAAATCTCGTAAGCTCCGTTAGTATAAGAAAATAAATCACCACTTTTGGTACTGTTGTGAACTCATTCTTTATTTAAATTGGTGTAATATCTACTATATTCCAACTTTTCCATGGTTCATACCACCCGATACTAGCCATAGATGCATCAAAATAAGCAAACAACATGCGAAAAGCAGAATTTGTTAAAAACAGAACAGCCTGTAGTAATCTGAATAGTTCGCATACTTCTCTAACTCCAAAAATCCTGAAAAATTAGTATGGCCTAAGAAATTTGTATATAAATCTACTGTAAAATATTCAGAATTTTGGATGCTCCTGTGATTTTAAACAATTCTGGGACTGAGCGTAAAAGTTTCTGTTTTTTCAGCAAGATCAAATCAACTATTACCGTAAGCTATCCCAAAGGTCTTACTTGGCACAAACACAAATTAAAACACAAAACCACATCTAACCAGAGGCTAGATGAATTATTTAAAGCAAAATAGAACCTCAAAAGCAAAAACAGAAATAAAGTTGGGTTGCCTCCCAACAAGCGCTATTGTTTAACGCCCTTAGCTAGGCATTGATAATTTTAATGATGCTCACATGGAAGACAAGAATTGAAGCACAAAAGGAGCATCATATAGCACGTGACAGACACATCTAAGTCTAACATACTTCCTATGCATAGGCATTTTATAAGCAAACAAATTATCAAGGAAAGCAAAAACTAGCATCTTCAAGGAACAAGAAAGAGACGATAACAACGTCAACATGAAGAGAGGTAATTTAGTAACATGAAATTTTCTACTACAATATTTTCCTCTCTCATAATAATTACATGCAAGATCATAAGCAAATTCAAGAATATAGCTATCACACAAAATTTTCTCTTCATGATCCACATGCATGCAAAGTTGACACTCTTCCAAAATAGTGGGATTAACATTAACTAAAGTCATGACCTCTCCAAACCCACTTTTCTCAAAAACTTCATAAGATTGAACATTATCCAAATATGTGGGATATAAAGTTGACACTCTCCCAAACCCACTTTCAATATAATTGCAAACAATATCATCAATCTCATATTCATCATGGGGCTTAAATAAATTTTCAAGATCATAAGAAGAATCACCCCAATCATGATCATTGCGACAAGTAGTGGACATAGCAAAACTAGCATCCCCAAGCTTAGGGTTTTGCATATTACTAGCACAATTGATATTAATAAAATTTGTAATAACATCATTGCAATCATGCTTTTTATTCAAGGATCTATCATGAATCACTTCATAAAGCACTTCTTCACAATTTTCAAATTCACGGATTTCAAGCAAAACTTCATAAAGATAATCTAGTGCACAAAACTCACTAGCAATTGGTTTATCATAATTGGATCTCTTAAAAAGAGTAGCAAGCGGATGAGGATCCATAAATATCAGGTTCTCTGATTTGCAATAAACACACAACTATTCCAACCAAACGAGCAAACGAGCCAAAAAAGACATCAAGGCAAATGAAATGACGAACAGAAGACGGGCGAAGAAAAGGCGAATCTTTCCGAAAATCATTTTAGAAGTGGGGGAGAGGAAAACGAGAGGCGAATGGCAAATAATGTAATGCGAGGGGTGAGATTTTATGACGGGTACTTGGTATGTCTCGGCTTGGCGTAGATCTCCCCGACAACGGCGCTAGAAATTCTTCCTGCTACCTCTTGAGCTTGCGTTGGGTTTTCCCTTGAAGAGGAAAGGGTGATGCAGCAAAGTAGAGTAAGTATTTCCCTCAGCTTTTGAGAACCAAGGTATCAATCCAGTAGGGGATAACGCGCAAGCCACCGAATACCTGCACAAACAAACACCAACTTGCACCCAACGCGATGAAGGGGTTGTCAATCCCTTCATGGTTATTATCAAAGTGAGATCTGATAGAGATGGATAAATGGTAAAGTAATATTTTTTGTATTTTTGGTTTATGGAACGGAAAGTAAAAGATTGCAAAGAAAGTAAATAGGAAACTAAAATTGTAGATCGGAAACTTATATGATGGAAAGTATACCCGGGGGCCATAGGTTTCACTAGAGGCTTCTCTCAAGATAGAAATTATTACGATGGGTGAACAAATTACTGCCGAGCAATTGATAGAAAAGCGCAAAGTTATGACGATATCTAAGGCAACGATCATGAATATAGGCATCACGTCCGTATCAAGTAGACTGAAACGATCCTGCATCTACTACTATTACTCCACACATCGACCGACTCCTGCCTGCATCTAGAGTATTAAGTTCATAAGAACAGAGTAACGCATTAAGTAAGATGACATGATGTAGCGGGATTAACTCAAGCAATATGATGAAAACCCCATCTTGTTATCCTCGATGGAAACAATACAATACATGTCACTTCCCCTTCTGTCACTAGGATCGAGCACCGCAAGATTGAATCCAAAGCTAAGCACTTCTCCCATTGCAAGAAAAACCAATCTAGTTGGCCAAACCAAATCGATAGTTTGAAGAGAGTTGCAAAGATATCAAATCATGCATATAAGAATTCAGAGGAGATTCAATTAATATTCATAGATAAGATTATCATAAATCCACAATTCATCGGATCTCGGCAAACACACCACAAGAGTATTACATCGAATAGATCTCCAAGAGCATCGAGGAGAACATGGTATTGAGAATCAAAGAAAGAGAAGAAGCCATCTAGCTACTAGCTATGGGCCCGTAGGTCTGTACTCACGCTTCATCGGAGAAGCAATGGTGTTGATGTAGAAGCCCTCCATGATCGAATCCCCCTCCGGTAGGACACCAGAAAAGGCCCCTAGATGGGATCTCATGGGTATAGAAAGTTACGGCGGTGGAAAAGTGGTTTCGTGGCTCCCTTGGAAGGTTTTGGGATATTTGAGAATATATAAGCGGAAGAAATAGGTCGGTGGAGTCATGAGGGGCCCACGAGGGTGGGGGGGCGTGCCCTACCCCCCCTAGGCGCGCCTCCCGACCTTTTGGCCGCCTCACGGCTTTCCTCACGTGCACTCCAAGCCCTCTGGATGTCTTCTGGTCCAAGAAAAATCATCGTGAAAGTTTCATTCCGTTTGGACTCCGTTTGGTATTCCTTTTCTGCGAAACTCTAAAACAAGAAAAAAACAGGAACTGACACTGGGCTCTAGGTTAATAGGCTAGTCCCAAAAATCATATAAAATAGCATATTAATGCATATAAAACATCTAAAACAGATAATATAATAGCATGAAACAATCAAAAATTATAGATACGTTGGAGACATATCAGCAACTACCTCTCAAGACTTACCAAGTATGTACTCACCAGTTCAATCTTACCAATACCAGTTGCAATTAATGGCTTTGTTCTGTACGGTCGATGTATTAAGCATGTTCTAGTAAACATGCCTAACACGTTTTAGCTACCTTCCCTACCTTTTAATAGACAACTGGGCCATTCTCTGCTCTGGCAGCACCTGCCTTGTGATGTTTAACTCTACCAATTGCATTTTTATCAGTACCGGTTTCAATGGCTATTAAGTCTGTTGCAATTAACAGTTGAATCCATTTTTAAACAGTTGTATTTCAATGGCTACAAACTTACAATACATGACTTAGGATGCTGTTAAGCCTGTTGCAATTAATAGTTGTATCAATTTTTTAATTTGTCCCTTTGCTACCATGATACTCTCCGCAATGATGATATACTAGAGATGCTGCCCATTTGCTATTTTTGGTGGATGCTAAGCCTATTGTACTTAACATGCCTGTCCATGTACTTACGCAGGGTCATAACGGCCGATGCTGTTGTTTGCCGTCGAGGTTAGCTGCATCCCATGTCTTACAGTATTTCACATCATTTGTGTAATTGCAGTTTAACTTCTACCATTTAGTGGTTGCCTGTAGGTACACATGTCAGTGGCGATGATCCACGCTTCAACCCAGAGGAACAACTCGCCTCCGCTGCCGCTAACTTTGGGCGGGCTTTGGCCAAGATGAAGTGCCCCATCAACTACCTCTCATGACTTACCAAGTATGTACTCACCAGTTCAATCTTACCAATACCAGTTGCAATTAATGGCTATGTTTTGTACGGTCGATGTATTAAGCATGTTGTAGTAAACATGCCTAACACATTTTATCTATTTTCCCTACCTTTTTATAGACAACTAGGCCAGTATCTGCTCTAGCAGCACCTGCCTTGTGATGTTTAACTCTGCCAATTGCATTTTTATCAGTACCAGTTTCAATGGCCATTAAGCCTGTTGCAATTAACAATTGTATGCATTTTTAAACAGTTGTATTTCAATGGGTACAAACTTACAAAACATGAATTAGGATGTTGTTAAGCCTGTTGCAATTAACAGTTGTATCCATTTTCTAATCCATCTCTTTGCTACCGTGCTACTCTTTCGCAATGAAGATATCACTACAAATGCTGCCGTTTTATTACCATTTGCTATTTTTGGTAGATGTTAACCCTGTTGTAGTTAACATTGGCTTTCCATGTACTTACACACGGCTACAATGGGCGATGATGTTGTTTGCCGTCGAGTTTAGCTGCATCCCATGTCTTATACACCATCTATTCCTAAATATAAGTATTTTTAGAGATTCCAATATATACTACATAAGGAGCAAAATGAGTGAATCTAGATTCTAATCTAAACTATATCTATAATTCTATATACATTCGTATGTAGTTCATATTGAAATCTCTAAAAATACTTGTACTTAGGAACGTAGGTAGTTGTATTTTACATCATTTCTGCAATCTCAGTTTAGCTTCTAACATTTACTGGTTGCTTGTAGGTACATATATGAGTGGTAATTCCTTCGTAGTCTCGCTGGTTGGTGAGGAGTTGGATGAGATTCATCACGTAATCTAGTTAGTTTTGTTAGGGCTTGATCCCTAGTATCCACTATGTTTTGAGATTGATGTTGCTATGACTTTGCCATGCTTAATGCTTGTCACTTTGGGCCCGGGTGCCATGATTTCAAATCTGAAAAAATTAGGGAGAAAGAATTATCTAGATCCGATCTTGCAAGTTATAGTCACCTACTATTGAAGGAAATATGCCCTAGAGGCAATAATAAAGTTGTTATTTATATTTCCTTATATCATGATAAATGTTTATTATTCATGCTAGAATTGTATTAACCGGAAACTTAGTACATGTGTGAATACATAGACAAACAGAGTGTCCCTAGTATGCCTCTACTTAACTAGCTCGTTAATCAAAGATGGTTAAGTTTCCTAGCCATAGACATGTGTTGTCATTTGATGAACGAGATCACATCATTAGAGAATGATGTGATGAACAAGACCCATCTGTTAGCTTAGCACTATGATCGTTTAGTATATTGCTATTGCTTTCTTCATAACTTATACATGTTCCTATGACTATGAGATTATGCAACTCCCGAATACCGGAGGAACACTTAGTGTGTTATCAAACGTCACAACATAACTGGGTGATTATAAAGATGCTCGACAGGTGTCTCCGATGGGTTTGTTGAGTTGGCATAGATCAAGATTAGGATTTGTCACTCTGTGTATCGGAGAGGTATCTCTGGGCCCTCTCGGTAATGATCATCACTATAAGCCTTGCAAGCAATGTGACTAATGAGTTAGTTGCGGGATGATGCATTAGAGCATCTCCAGCCGTTGGCCCCCCAGGGGGCGCCTAAAATCGCCGCCTGGGGGTGACCCGGCGAAAAAATGGGCCTGGGGGCGAGTTGGCCCCCAGTGCCGGCCCCAGGCGCGGGAAAAAAATTGTGTAGCAAATTTACGCAAAGTTCAGCTAAAACACGCCAAATTTCAGCAAACTTGGGGTTATATTCGCGGATTTAAGTCCAGTAGTCGCCATTACATATAAAAACTAATAAAAAAAACTTGCT
This sequence comes from Triticum aestivum, assembly GCF_018294505.1. Classification (NCBI taxonomy): domain Eukaryota; kingdom Viridiplantae; phylum Streptophyta; class Magnoliopsida; order Poales; family Poaceae; genus Triticum; species Triticum aestivum. Next base: position 123,552,361 of record NC_057808.1, read on the forward strand.
GAAGGCCGAGAAGTCGCCGTCGTCGCCGCCATCGTCGGCCTTCTCCTCCTTGACTCGGGCGCCCCTGTTGGACCCCTCCCCGGCTGGTGGCGGCGGCGGCGCGTCGTCGTCGTCGTCGTCGCTGTCGTTGATGATGACGACTCCTCCTTCGTCGCGGCCTCGGCGGCGCTGCTCGAAGCACCGCAGGGCGGCGCGCTGGCGCTCCATCGCCATCTTGATGGAGTCCTGGCGTGCCCATTCAAGGGCCGCGTCGTCGTCGAGCTCGACCTCGCCGTGCTCCGTCTTCATCGGCGCTAGCCCCGGCTCCCTCTTCACCGGCGTGAGCCCCGGCTCCGTCTTTGGCTTGATGAAGTGCGGAGGAGGAGTCGACGAGGAGGCGCGCCGGCCGCCCTCGTTGATGACGATGCCGGGCTCGGCCTTGAGGCCGAGCAGCGTTGGAGTGCCGGAGGAGTGGGAGGAGGAGCGGGAGGAGGAAGAGGAGGAGGACGCGCCGAACCTCCTTGGCGCCCATTGCCCGTCGCGTCAGCGGTGCGCCAGGGCGGCCGCCCTCGCCGGGGGGTACGCCAACGGCGGGTTGTTGCCGCCTCGAGGTGCGTCAGCATGCCCTTAAGTGTGCGGCCGGGGGCGCCCCACCACAGGTGGCGCCCCTCGCTGTTCTTCATGCCGCCGACCACCGGCGCCCCGTTGGTGGACACCAGCCGCTGCTGCTGGCGGCGCTCGAAGTACGCCGCCCAAGCCGCGTGGTTGTCGGCGGCGTACTGGGGGAGGGAGAGCTCGGCGTCGGTGAGGGAGGCGCGCATGATCTCGACCTCGTCGGCGAAGTAGGATGGTTTGGCCACGGCGTCGGGCAACGGGGGAATGGGCACTCCCCCATTGCTGAGCCTCCAGCCCGTCGGCCCGGCGCGCATGTCCGGCGGCGCCGGGATGTTCGCCTGGAACAGGAGCCAGGACTCCTGTTCGCGGAGCGAACTGCGGCCGAAGCCGTTGGCCGCCGCCTCATCTCCGAGGAAACGCTCGGCCATCGGGGAGATGGAGTGGCTGGGGAGAAGAGATCGGCGGTGGCGCTCGGGAGATGGAGTGGCTGGGGGAGAAGAGATCGGCGGCGGCGCTCGGGAGAGGGAGGGCTGGGGGAGTAGAGCTCGGCGGCGGCGCTCGGGAGAGGTGGAGAGGTGGCACTCATCACAGGCGAGCGAGGCCATATATAGCCGCGCCGCGTCCGTGTGTATGCGTCCGAGGGAGGGGAGGCGTCGGCGCGCCGCCACGTGAACCATTGATTCCCCGCGGGAAACCGAGGCGTCAGGAGAAGACGAGGCGGGCGGTGTCGCTGACGCGGCTGGCCCGCGGCACTTTCACGCCAAAAATGATTCGCCCGGCGCCCCCGAGCGCCCCCAGCGTGCCGGGTTTGGGTTGGGTCCGCCGGCGCCAATTTCGGCCCGAGCCGGCAAAAAAAGGGCCCCTGGGGGCGTGACTGGGCCGATTTTTTGGCGCCGGCGGCCGAAAAATTGCCTGGGGGGCCTTGTTGGGGGCACGGCTGGAGATGCTCATACGGAACGAGTAAAGAGACTTGCCAGTAACAAGATTGAACTAGGTATGATGATACCGATGAACGAATCTCGGGCTAGTAACATACAGATGACAAAGGGAACAACGTATGTTATGCGGTTTGACCGATAAAGATCTTCGTAGAATATGTAGGAACCAATATGAGCATCCAGCTTCCACTATTGGTTATTGACCGGAGATGTGTCTCGGTCATGTCTACATAGTTCTCAAACCCGTAGGGTCCGCACGCTTAACATTCGATGACGATTTGTATTATGAGTTATGTGATTTGATGACCGAAGGTTGTTTGGAGTCCCGGAGGAGATCACGGACATGACGAGGAGTCTCGAAATGGACGAGACATAAATATTGATATATTGGACCATGTTATTCGGACGCCGGAAGTGTTCCGGATAGTTTCGGGTAAAACCAGAGTGCCGGAGGGGTTACTCGAACCCATGGGGGAACTAATGGGCTACCATGGGCCTTATTGGAGAGAGAGGAGGGCGGCCAGGGCAGCAACCCCTTGCAGTCCGAATTGGACAAGGGAAGGGCGGGCGGCGCCCCCCTTTCCTACTCCCTCTCGCTCTCCTTCCTTCCCCCTCTCTCCCTTGTGGTGGAATCCTACTAGGACTCCCCCTCCTTGGGAGCGCCCCCTAGGGCCGGCCGGCCTCCCCCTCCCTCCTTTATATACGTGGGGAGGGGGGCACCCTAGAACACACAAGTTGATCTTTTAGCCATGTGCGGTGCCCCCTCCACAGTTACACACCTCGGTCATATCATCGTAGTGCTTAGGCGAAGCCCTACGCCGGTAACTTCATCATCACCGTCACCACGCCATCGTGCTGACGGAACTCTCCCTCGGCCTCAACTAGATAAAGAGTTCAAGGGATCTCACCGAGCTGCACGTGTGCTGATCGCGGAGGTGCCGTGCGTTCGGTACTTGGATCGGTTGAATCGCGAAGATGTTCGACTACATCAACCGCGTTACTAAACACTCCCGCTTTCGGTCTACGAGGGTATGTAGACACACTCTCCCCGCTCGTTGCTATGCTTCTCCTAGATAGATCTTGCGTGATCGTAGGATTTTTTTTGAAATACTATGTTCCCCAACAGTCGCATCCGAGCCAGGTCTATGCGTAGATGTTATATGCACGAGTAGAACACCAAGAGTTGTAGGCGATAATAGTCATACTGCTTACCAACATGTCATACTTTGATTCAGCGGTATTGTTGGATGAAGCGGCCCAGAACGACATTACATAACCGCGTTCATGAGACTGGTTCTACCGCCGTGCTTTGCACATAGGTGGCTAGTGGGTGTCTATTTCTCCAACTTTAGTTGAATCGAGTTTGACTACGCCCGGTCCTTGTTGAAGGTTAAAACAACACACTTGACGAAAAATCGTTGTGGTTGTCATGTGTAGGTAAGAACGGTTCTTGCTAAGCCCGTAGCAGCCACGTAAAATTTGCAACAACTAAGTAGAGGACGTCTAACTTATTTTTGCAGGGCTTGCTGTGATGTGATATGGTCAAGACGTGATGATATATAAATTGTTGTATGAGATGATCATGTTTTGTAGAAGTTATCGACAACTGGCAGGAGCCTTATGGTTGTCATTTTATTGTATGAAATGCAATCGCCATGTAATTGCTTTACTTTATCACTAAGTGGTAGCGATAGTCGTAGAAGCAATAGTTGGCGAGACGACAATGATGCTTCGATGGAGATCAAGGTGTCAAGCCGGTGACGATGGTGATCATGACGGTGCTTTGGAGATGGAGATCAAAGGCACAGGATGATGATGGCCATATCGTATCACTTATATTGATTGCATGTGATGCTTATCCTTTATGCATCTTATTTTGCTTAGTTCGGCGGTAGCATTATAAGATGATCTCTCACAAAACTTCAAGGTATAAGTGTTCTCCCTGAGTATGCACCATTGCTACAGTTCGTCGTGCCGAGACACCATGTGATGATCGGGTGTGATAAGCTCTATGTTCACATACAACTGGTGCAAGCCAGTTTTGCACACGCAGAATACTCGGGTTAAACTTGACGAGCCTAGCATATGCAGATATGGCCTCGGAACACTGAGACCGAAAGGTCGAGCGTGAATCATATAGTAGATATGATCAACATAGTGATGTTCACCATTGAAAACTACTCCATCTCACGTGATGATCGGACATGGTTTAGTTGATTTGGATCACGTGATCACTTAGATGACTAGAGGGATGTCTATCTAAGTGGGAGTTCTTAAGTAATATGATTAATTGAACTTTAATTTATCATGAACTTAGTACCTGATAGTATTTTGCTTGTCTATGTTGTTGTAGATAAATGGCCCGTGCTACTGTTCCTTTGAATTTTAATGCGTTCCTAGAGAAAGCTAAGTTGAAAGATGATGGTAGCAACTACACGGACTGGGCATGTAACTTGAGGATTATCCTCATTGTTGCATAGAAGAATTACGTCCTGGAAGCACCGCTAGGTGCAAGACCCGCTACAGGAGCAACGCCGGACGTTATGAACGCCTGGCAGAGCAAAGCTAATGACTACTCGATAGTTGAGTGTGCCATGCTTTACGGCTTAGAACCGGGACTTCAACGACGTTTTGAACGTCATGGAGCATATGAGATGTTCTAGGGGTTGAAGTTAATATTTCAAGCAAATGCCCGAATTGAGAGATATGAAGTCTCCAATAAGTTCTACAGCTGCAAAATGGAGGAGAATAGTTCTGTTAGTGAACATATACTCAAAATGTTTGGGTACCACAATCACTTGACTCAACTGGGAGTTAATCTTCCGGTTGATAGTGTCATTGACAGAGTTCTTCAATCACTACCAGCAAGCTACAAAAGCTTCGTGATGAACTATAACATGCAAGGGATGGATAAGACAATTCCCGAGCTCTTCGCAATGCTAAAGGCTGCGGAGGTAGAAATCAAGAAGGAGCATCAAGTGTTGATGGTTAACAAGACCACTAGTTTCAAGAAAAGGGCAAAGGGAAGAAGGGGAACTTCAAGAAGAACGGCAAGCAAGTTGCTGCTCAAGTGAAGAAGCGCAGGTCAGGACCTAAGCCTGAGACTAAGTGCTTCTACTGTAAAGGGACTGTTCACTGGAAGCGGAACTGCCCCAAGTACTTGGCGGATAAGAAGGATGGCAAAGTGAAAGGTATATTTGATATACATGTTATTGATGTGTACCTTACTAATGCTCGTAGTAGCGCCTGGGTATTTGATACTGGTTCTGTTGCTCATATTTGCAACTCGAAACAGGGGCTGCGGATTAAGCGAATATTGGCTAAGGACGAGGTGATGATGCGCATGGGAAATGGTTCCAAAGTCGATGTGATCGCCGTTGGCACGCTACCTCTACATCTACCTTCGGGGTTAGTTTTAGACCTGAATAATTGTTATTTGGTGCCAGCATTAAGCATGAACATTATTTCTAGATCTTGTTTGATGCGAGGCGGTTATTCATTTAAATCAGAGAATAATGGTTGTTCTATTTATATGAGTAATATCTTTTATGGTCATGCACCCTTGATGAGTGGTCTATTTTTGTTAAATCTCGATAGTAGTGATACACATATTCATAGTATTGGAGCCAAAAGATATAAGTTTAATATTGATAGTGCAACTTATTTGTGGCACTGCCGTTTAGGTCATATTGGTGTTAAGCACATGAAGGAACTCCATCCTGATGGGCTTTTGGAATCACTTGATTATGAATCATTTGATGCTTGCGAACCATGCCTCATGGGCAAGATGACTAAAACTCTGTTCTCTGGAACAATGGAGCGAGCAACAGACTTGTTGGAAATAATACATACTGATGTATGCGGTCCGATGAGTGTTGAGGCTCGCAGCGGGTATCGTTATTTTCTGACCTTCACAGATGATTTGAGCAGATATGGGTATATCTACTTAATGAAACATAACTCTGAAACATTTGAAAAGTTCAAAGAATTTCAGAGTGAAGTGGAAAATCATCATAACAAGAAAATAAAATTTCTACGATCTAATCGTGGAGGTGAATATTTGAGTTACGAGTTTGGTCTTCAGTTGAAACAATGCGGAATAGTTTCGCAACTCACGCCGTCCGGAACACCACAGCGTAATGGTGTGTCCAAACGTCGTAACCGCACTTTATTAGATATGGTGCGATCTATGATGTCTCTTACTGATTTACTGCTATCGTTTTGGGGTTATGCTTTAGAGACGGCTGCATTCACGTTAAATAGGGCACCATCTAAATCCGTTGAGGCGACACCATATGAACTGTCGTTTGGCAAGAAACCCAAGTTGTCATTTCTTAAAGTTTGGGGCTGCGATGCTTATGTGAAAAAGCTTCAACCTGATAAGCTCGAACCCAAATCGGAGAAATGTGTCTTCATAGGATATCCAAAGGAGACGGTTGGATACACCTTCTATCACAGATCCGAAGGCAAGATATTCATTGCTAAGAATGGATCCTTTCTAGAGAAGGAGTTTCTCTCGAAAGAAGTGAGTGGGAGGAAAGTAGAACTTGATGAGGTAATTGTACCTTCTCCCGAATTGGAAAGTTGTTCATCACAGAAATCAGTTCTAGTGATTCCTACACCAATCAATGTGGAAGCTAATGATAATGATCATGAAACTTCAGATCAAGTTACTATTGAACCTCGTAGGTCAACCAGAGTAAGATCCGCACTAGAGTGGTACGGTAATCCTATTCTGTACGTCATGTTACTAGACCAGGACGAACCTAAGAACTATGAGGAAGCGATGATGAGCCCAGATTCCGTGAAATGGTTTGAGGCCATGAAATCTGAGATGGGATCCATGTATGAGAACGAAGTGTGGACTTTGGTTGACTTGCCCGATGATCGGCAAGCCATAGAGAATAAATGGATCTTCAAGAAGAAGACTGACTCTGACGGTAATGTTACTATCTACAAAGCTCGACTTGTTGCGAAAGGTTTTCGACAAGTTCAAGGAGTTGACTACGATGAGACCTTCTCACCCGTAGTGATGCTTAAGTCTGTCCGAATCATGTTAGCAATTGCCGCATTTTATGATTATGAAATTTGGCAAATGGACGTCAAAACTGCATTCCTGAATGGATTTCTAGAAGAAGAGTTGTATATGATGCAACTAGAAGGATTTGTCGATCCAAAGGGTGCTAACAAAGTGTGCAAGCTCCAGCGATCCATTTATGGACTCGTGCAAGCCTCTCGGAGTTGGAATAAACGTTTTGATAGTGTGATCAAATCATATGGTTTTATACAGAATTTTGGAGAAGCCTGTATTTACAAGAAAGTGAGTGGGAGCTCTGTAGCATTTCTAATATTATATGTGGATGAAATATTGTTGATTGGAAATGATATAGAACTTCTGGATAGTATAAAAGGATACTTGAATAAGAGTTTTTCTATGAAAGACCTCGGTCAAGCTGCTTACATATTGGGCATCAAGATCTATAGAGATAGATCAAGACGCTTAATTGGACTTTCACAAAGCACATACCTTGATAAGATTTTGAAGAAATTCAAAATGGATCAGTCCAGAAAGGGTTCTTACCTGTGTTACAAGGTGTGAAGTTGAGTGAGGCTCAATGCCCGACCACTGCAGAAGATAGAGAGAAAATGAAAGTCATTCCCTATGCCTCAGCCATAGAGTCTATCATGTATGCAATGCTGTGTACCAGACCTAATATGTGCCTTGTTATAAGTATAGTAGGGAGGTACCAAAGTAATCCAGGAGTGGATCACTGGACAACAGTCAAGAACATCCAGAAATACCTGAAAAGTACTAAGGATATGTTTCTCGTTTATGGAGGTGACAAAGAGCCGTTGTAAATGGTTATGTCGATGCAAGCTTTGAAACTGATCCGGATGACTCTAAGTCACAAATCGGATACGTATTTATATTGAATGGTGGAGCTGTAAGTTGGTGCAGTTCCAAACAGAGCGTCGTGGCGGGATCTACGTGTGAAGCGGAGTATATAGCTGCTTCGGAAGCAGCAAATGAAGGAGTCTGGATGAAGGAGTTCATATCCGATCTAGGTGTCATACCTAGTGCATCGGGTCCAATGAAAATCTTTTGTGACAATACTGGTGCAATTGCCTTGGCAAAGGAATCTAGATTTCACAAGAGAACCAAGCACATCAAGAGACGCTTCAATTCCATCCACGATCAAGTCAAGGAGGGAGACATAGAGATTTGCAAGATACATACGGATCTCAATATTGCAGATCCGTTGAGTAAGCCTCTCTCACGAGCAAAACATGATCCGCACCAAGACTCCATGGGTGTTACAATCATCACTATGTAATCTTGATTATTGACTCTAGTGCAAGTGTGAGACTGAAGGAAATATGCCTTAGAGACAATAGTAAATTTGTTATTTATGTTTCCTTATATCATGATAAATGTTTATTATTCATGCTAGAATTGTATTAACTGGAAACTTAGTACATGTGTGAATACATAGGCAAATAGAGTGTCCCTAGTATGCCTCTACTTAACTAGCTCGTTAATCAAAGATGGTTAAGTTTCCTAGCCATAGACATGTGTTGTCATTTGATGATCGAGATCACATCATTAGAGAATGATGTGATGGACAAGACCCATCCATTAGCTTAGCACTATGATCTTTTAGTTTATTGCTATTGCTTTCTTCATGACTTATACATGTTCCTATGACTATGAGATTATGCAACTCCCGAATACCGGAGGAACACTTAGTGTGCTATCAAACGTCACAACATAACTGGGTGATTATAAAGATGCTCTACAGGTGTCTCCGATGGTGTTTGTTGAGTTGGCATACATCAAGATTAGGATTTGTCACTCTGTGTATCGGAGAGGTATCACTGGGCCCTCTCGGTAATGATCATCACTGTAAGCCTTGCAAGCAATGTGAATAATGAGTTAGTTGCGGGATGGTGCATTATAGAACGAGTAAAGAGACTTGCCAGTAACGAGATTAAACTAGGTAAGATGATACCGATGATCGAATCTTGGGCTAGTAACATACCGATGACAAAGGGAACAACGTATGTTGTTATGCGGTTTGACCGATAAAGATCTTCGTAGAATATGTAGGAACCAATATGAGCATCCAGGTTCCGCTATTGGTTATTGACTGGAGATGTGTCTCGGTCATGTCTACATAGTTCTCGAACCCGTAGGGTCCGCACGCTTAACGTTCGATGACGATATGTAGTATGAGTTATGTGATTTGATGACTGAAGGTTGTTCGGAGTCCCAGATGAGATCACAGACATGACGAGGAGTCTCGAAATGGTCGAGACATAAAGATTGATATATTGGGCCATGTTATTCGGACACCGGAAGTGTTCCGGATAGTTTCGAGTAAAACCGGAGTGCCGGAGGGGTTACTGGAACCCCCGAGGGAACTAATGGGCCACCATGGGCCTTATTGGAGAGAGAGGAGGGCAGCCAGGGCAGGCTGCGCCCCCCTTGCAGTCCGAATTGGATAAGGGAAGGGGAGGCGGAGGCCCCACTCCCTCTCCCTCTCCTTCCTTCCCCATCTCTCCCTTGTGATGGAATCCTACTAGGACTAGTAGTCCTAGTAGGACTCCCCCTCCTTGGGAGCGCCCCCTAGGGCCGGCCGACCTCCCCCTCCCTCCTTTATATACGTGGGGAGGGGGCACCCTAGAACACACAAGTTGATCTTTTAGCCGTGTGCGGTGCCCCCCTCCACAGTTACACACCTCGTTCATATCGTCGTAGTGCTTAGGTGAAGCCCTGCGTCGGTAACTTCATCATCACCATCACCATGCCGTCGTGCTGATGGAAATCTCCCTTGGCCTCAACTAGATCAAGAGTTCGAGGGACGTCACCGACCTGAACGTGTGCTGATCGCGGAGGTGCCGAGCGTTCGGTACTTGGATCGGTTGAATCGCGAAGACGTTCGACTACATCAACTGCGTTACTAAACGCTTCCGCTTTCGGTCTACGAGGGTACGTAGACACACTCTCCCCGCTCGTTGCTATGCTTCTCCTAGATAGATCTTGCGTGATCGTAGGCAAATTTTTTGAAATACTACGTTCCCCAACAACTACGTGTTATGATCCGGCAACCCCGGAGTGACAATAGTCGGGACCACTCCTGGTGATGACCGTAGTTTGAGGAGTTCATGTATTCATCGTGTGTTAATGCTTTGTTCTGGTTCTCTACTAAAAGGAGGCCTTAATATCTCTTAGTTTCCAATTGGACCCCGCTGCCACGGGAGGGTAGGACAAAAGATGTCATGCAAGTTCTTTCCATAAGCACGTATGACTATTTACGGAATACATGACTACATTATATTTATGAACTGGAGCTAGTGCCGTATCGCCCTAGGTTATGACTGTCACATGATGAATATCATCCAACAAATTACCGATCCAATGCCTACGAATTTATCCTATATTGTTCTTGCTAAGTTTCTACTGCTATCGTTACTATTGCACTTGCTACAAAAATACTGCTATCATTGTTACCGTTACCGTTGCTGCTACTACTATTATAAAAACTATCATACTACTTTGCTACTGATCACCTTGATGTAGATAATTAATCTCCAGGTGTAGTTGAATTGACAACTCAGTTGCTAATACCTTCAAATATTCTTTGGCCCCCCTTGTGTTGAATCTATAATTTTGGGTTGAATACTCTACCCTCGAAAACTGTTGCGATCCCCTATACTTGTGGGTTATCAAGACCTTTTTTGGGTGCCGTTGCCGGGGAGCATAGCTATATTTGTTGAGTCACTTGGGATTATTATCAATTTAGCACTATGAAGAATCTGAAGGATGCTAAGACTAAGATTTATCCCTCTAAGACAAGGGGAGGTAAGGAACTGCCATCCAGTTCTGCATTAGATTCACCTTCTTTTATAAGTAATTTGCAACACCACCACATGCTATTAATCCTGATATGTCGCAAGTTATTGATGATTCTACTTATACTATGTATGATGCTTATGATGATGCTAGTACCTTGCTTGATGGTGATGATGTGCCACTTGGTGAATTTCTTGATGAATAAATTGCTAGAGTAATACAACATGATGTTGTTGAATCTGACGATGAGCTTGAAACTGAAACTCCTGAAACACCTGCTAGAACTAGCCTTCCTAGATATGAATTGCCTAAGGTACCGGAAGGTTATGTTATGAATGAGGAGACAACTAGATGTATTCTTGCTTGTAAGGATAGAGATGATCTAGAGAAATTATTATGCAAGTATAAAGAGAAATCTCTGAATGCTAGAATGCAATATGATTTATTAATGGATTCCGTAATGGATTAATTAAATAAGAGTTGTATATGATGCAACCAGAAGGTTTTGTCGATCCTAAAGGTGCTAACAAAGTGTGCGAGCTCCAGCGATCCATCTATGGACTGGTGCAAGCATCTCGGAGTTGGAATATGCGCTTTGATGAGTGGATCAAAGCATATAGTTTTATACAGATTTTCTAAGAAGCCTATATTTACAAGAAAGTGAGTGGGGGCACTACAACATTTCTGATAAGTATATGTGAATGACATATTGTTAATCGAAGATGATGTCGAATTTTCTGGAAAGCATAAAGGAGTGTTTGAAAGGAGTTTTCTAAAGAAATACCTCGGTGAAGCTACTTACATATTGGGCGTCAAGATATATAGAGATAGATCAATACGCTTGATAAAAATTTCGATGAGTACATACCTTGACAAGATTTTGAAGAAGTTCAAAATGGATCAGTCAAAGAAAGGGTTATTGCCTGTGCTGCAAGGTGTGAAGTTGAGTAAGACTCAAAGCCCGACCACCGTAGAAGATAGACAGAGAAGGAAAGTCATTCCTTATGCCTCAGCTATAGGTTCTATAAAGTATGCCATGCTGTATACCAGACCTATTGTATACCTTACCATGAGTTTGCCAAGGGGGTACAATAGTGATCCAGGAGTAGATCACTGGACGGAGGTCAAAATTATCCTTAGTTACCTAAGAGGACTAAGGAAATGTTTCTCGATTATGGAGGTGATAAAGAGTTCATCGTAAAGAGTTACGTTGATGCAAGCTTTGACACTGATCTGGATGACTCTAAGTCTGAATCTAGATACATATTGAACGTGGGAGCAATTAGCTTGTAACATCCCAAAATTCTAAATTTTGGAATGTTATAATAAATAGATAGTTTTGATTGTTTGCTTGATTGATTGTGTGAAATTGAGTGAAATTCGAAACTTTTGAAAGTTAAATGAGAGGGAATAAAAGGACTTTCCCAAACTTTCATCTTTGCTTTCTGATCTCCATGAATTCAAATTATTTTCATCACAAAACCCTGGAGAGAAGATGACATGACTTCTTCCATTTATTTAAATGAAAAGGGTTTTTGAAAACATTTGAATTTCATTTTGAAAATATTTCAAAATCAGAACTTTAAGAAACTCAAAGATTTTCATGAGAGAAGATAAAATGACTTCTTCAAAACATATGAAATATGAGTTGGAAGTTTAAAAGGATCAAATTCAAAGTCCTTTTGAAATTATTTTCAATTTGGAGTTATTTGGGGTTTATTCAATTTATTTTTCTCATAAAATAGAATATATGGAAAATAGGGTAACATGATTCCCTACAGTAGAAAATTGGAGAGAAATAAATTTGAAATCATTTTGGTATTTTTAAAATGATTTTTATTAGATTTTAGTAGGGCAGTAGCACTCTTTGAATTATTTGAATTTTTCTCGATTTTATTTGACGTTACAAAAATGTTCAGGTTATAGGAAATCTTTTTCTGAAATTTTGATATATAACATGCCTATGTTATATTTTATTTTATTTGGTTTTTCTTTTGTTTTTATTGTCTCTTAAAAAAATGTTTAAAAAAAACTTCCTCCTCCGACTAGGCCGGCCCAGCCAACCGGGCCAGGCCAAGCCTAGCCCGCTCCGCGTCGCCCCCGACCTCCGGAAGAACTCCAGCGCCAGCACGCCGCCGCCGCCGATCTCGTGCCGCAGCTGGACTCCCGCCGCCGCCTCGTCCTTGCCCCTCCTCCACGCCAGCAGCCGCCCCTCCCCTCCTATAAATAGCCCGGCCCCGGGCCCTTTCCTCGCTGCTTGCGCCGCCTCACCTTTGTGCATCTCGCCGCCGCCGCCTCTGCCGTTCGCGTAGCCGCGCTCGCTGCCGCTGGCCGCTCCGCCCCGTCGCTAGCTGCTGCTGCCGTCGCCGCCTCGCCGGAGCCCGCCGACCCACCGCTGCCGCCGGAAACCGTCGCCGCCGGTTTTTCGCCAAAAACCGCTCGAACGGTAAAAACCGCAAAAAGCCGCACCGGTTTTCGTTTAGACAGGTTTTCTTTTTTTAGTTAGTCCTATTCGGTGAAGGTTCTCTGTTTAGATAGTTTTAGCGAACGTTTTCGTTCGGTAGCGAACGTTCGTTATTTAGTTTTTCCTTTTTTCTGTTTTATTTCCACGAGGGACCTAGTTGTAGTTGTTTTATTTACAGTGTAGCCCCTGAACTTCAAACCTTCGATACTTTCTACTCGTCTGTCCAAATCCAACGAAACCAACACCCGCTTCTTCGTTATGATCCCCTCTATCCAGTAAATAAACTTGAACATGTTTCTGAAAGTTTTAAAATTTGAAGATTTGTATTTGAACTTCGTTTGATCATAACTTGAGTTTTATAACTCCGATTTAGTTGATTCTTTTTGCAAATCGAAGCTCTTGACCTAAACTTTCTGATAAGGCCAAATTTACATAATTTTGGTACTGTTAGAAATTGTTTTATGTTGCAAGAGTTATTTTCTTGGTTTTGATGTTTTTTGAATCATCTTCTTCGTTCTTTCCGATCTTTTGAATGATTGCTTATGTGTGGTTACTATTGCTTGCTTACGATAGATTGACCGGAGTGTGACGAGTAGAACTATCAGGAGTTATGAGTGCGAATCATCTTCATCAATAGTACAAGGCAAGTTCACACTTTGATCATATCCCTTTCATACCCAGTTTTTGTGCATTAGTTTCACCCTCAAACATTGCATCAGTAGGACTTGATAACATGTGGGTATTGGGAAGTAGTTGATGAGGTAGGAACCTATTGTCATGCATTCAAACCTTGGGAGTTACTACTACGTTATGCTTATACTGCTCTGCTATGCTCGTAGACGTGGATTGGTTGAGCGTATTCATGACAAATGTGAGAGTTATCATTTACGGTTAACTTAAGGTGGATACTTTAATACACATCTGGGTGGAATGGTAGGGGCACCCTGGAGCACCCAGTGGTTCGCCCGGGCACCTGGAGAACCCAGTGCTTGCCCAAGGGGATCCCAGAGGACCCGTGTGATCACCCTATGGAATGCCACCCAGGCTCAAAGGGATCATAAGATTATTCATGCTAGAAACTTCCGTGTGCAGCCACAAGCCATTATGGGCTCTGGCATAGTTAAGTAAGTTGTGTGGGCTCTTGAAGAGGTGGACTAGCAGATGTAGGGGGATTGTAGGTGTACCGGTCTGCCCGGAGTAGAGAGTTAATGCTTCTAAAAGACTGTGTCTCGGTCATCCGTTTCTCAAACATCATGTAGTGCGAGAAATCCAACGGAGGAGATCGAGTCTTGTGGGGAAAAGTGCGCAAATCTCTGCAGAGTGTACAAACTAATCATGGTTAGCCGTGTCCCGGTTATGGACAATCTTGAGTCTCTGGTACTTGGATTATCATATTGATCTCATCACTTTACTTAATCAATTTTTGGGTTGATGATTATTAATTTGGGATTGAGTTGGAGGAACCTTCTCAATGTTTACAACAAACTTTGTAGTTAAATAAAATATATTCCTTTGTTGTAGGGAAAATTGGCTTTTTCGCAAAAACATTATAACCATAGAGCCTTTCCACCAGCCATATATGCATGTAGTGATAGCTATTATTCATCATTATCCTATGGTGTGAATTTGCCAGTACATTCAATGTACTGACCCTTGGTGGCTGCAACGTCTCATGTTGCAGGATCTTACGACGAGTAAGTGATACATTAGCAGGGTTACGATTTCTACACCCAACTCTGCCGTTGGTGTTGATGGGAATCCACAACCTTGTTGTTACTTCCGCTATTTGGATTGAGGTAATAGTATTTACGTTACTTTATACATGTGATTTACCTCTGTTATAAATCCTCGAGTACTGTGTGTGTCAGCATACCGATCCAGGGATGACACTTAAGCACATAGACTTGACCGTCTGAGGTCGGGTCGCTACAAGATGGTATCAGAGTGTCGGGGGAAAACGACACCTATGGGATCACAATAATCCCTACTACGGTTGCCGGGGCGCAGGGTTGCAAGAAGAGTAGGATCAGCAGCTAGCACAAGGAGCGTTTACCCAGGTTCAGGCCGCGAGGATGCGTAAAACCCTAGTCCTGCTTTGGTGGGTGTATTTCAGAGAGTTCTTGAGCTCTCGAACTAGCCGTGGTGAGTGCGTGGTTCGAAAGAGCCGAATCCTTCTCCAGTATGCCATGGGCCTCCTTTTATAGTCGAAAGGGGCTGCCACAGTGGCACACAGGAGGTGGAAAGGTGCACAGTGCCCTGAGCTTATCGCTCGTATTATAGGACAAGACGCATTTGGTGCGTAGCTTAGGTGTCCCTTTGCTTTATCGGGGATGGGGGCGAGGCCCGTCCCGTCCGTCGCCGCTCCTCCTCGCTTCGACACACGCCTTGGCCAGCGATGCGTGCGGCGCCATGTAGGCAGGCAGGTAGCTGAGGTGGCGCGGTGGTGGAGCCTTCACAAAGATCTGCATGCCGCCACGCAGGCGCTCGATGAGTTGGCCCGGGAGCTGCATGTTGCCACGAAGGTGCCCGCCCAGCTGGTTGGGCTGGCAGCTGCATGTGAACGGTGGTGGAAGCTTGGTTGCCGTGGGCCTAGCGGTGGCCCCATTGGCGTCCTTGGTGAGGGCCTTGCCGGGTGGCCCGGCAAGGGTCTTGCCGTGTGGCCCGGCAAGGGTCTTGCCGTGTGGCCCGGCAAGGGCCTTGACGTGGCGCGCTGTCGTCCCCGGCAAGGGCCTTGCCGGGGGTCTGGTAGCCTTCCTCGGCAAGGATCTTGCCGAGGATCGTCGTCTTATAATCCTCATCTGATCTTGAATATGTCTTCACAAAGATCTGCATGCCACCACAGAGGTGCCTTCCCGAGCCCTGGCCCCACGCAGATGATGGCGTTGGGGACCGTGGGCTCAAGGGTGGCTCGATCTGTTGGTGTGGGGTGAGCTGCCCCAGCAAGGGTCTTGCCAGGGGAGCCTGCTTCGTCCCTCTGCTCCTTGTGGTCTCGGCCTTGGCGTTGCTCTGATTATCTTGGGCCTCGGTCTTACCTTGGCTCACCTCCCCTGTTCTGCTTGGTGCGGCCGTGGGCGCGGCACCGACTGCCCGCGCATAGGTAAAGGGGTACAAAAGCGTGCCCCTCTTTTTGTACACCGACAGGAGCCCCCCGGGCCTGGGCCACTCATAAGCGCAACACGTTGTTGGGCCAGGCCCAAAACGGTGCGCGGGCAGGCGGGGCGGTTTTTACCGCGGTAAGACTTTTCGCGCGCTGCGCTTCCCACGACCCGCGCTTGCGGCGCAGTGTGGAGGGGTGTGCGTGACGTGGGTGGCATGCGTGGGGCGGTTTCCACACGCATGCGTCATATCGCAGTAAAGAGGCGGCTCGCGCCTTCCCCGTAAAAAGAGGGAGGCGTGGAGGTGCGGCTCATTTACTGAATTTACTGAACGGGTCCGGGTCGCGGTCTTCAAGGCGTCCACTCCCCACGATGATGGGGTGGGGAGAGGTCGCTTCACCCATCCTCTCAGTTCTGCACGTCCGCCACGCGTCCTTCATGCGCCTGGGGTGTCAAGCGGTGGAGGCGGGAAACCAGGCCGTCGCTGGTTGGGGCAGCAGGTCGGTCCTGATTCCCTGCGCCTCCGGTGGCTGGATTGGCCGAGCAGGGTGGCCGAGCCCCGACCCTGCCCCTTTATAAAGAGGGGGAAGGGGGATGGCGTCCCACACTCTTCTTTCATCTATCTCCTCTTGCTTCTGCTTCTTCCTTTCACTCGCCATATAGAAAGGGAATCCGGGTCCCTCGACGGTGGCGGCAAGGGTCGCTGCCCGACAGCGCGTCCCTCCTCCTCCTGAGCCTGCGGTGGTGGAACCGGCCGCGAGGGTAAGGGGGAGGGGCGAGGCCGTGGGCGAGGCCGGGGCAGAGGTCGTAGTGCTCGGGGAAGAGGAGGACGGGGCGGTGCGCCGGCTTCGCCCCCGCCAATGGTGCCTTTCCCGATGGAAGGCCATGCTGGAGACCAGCCCCGCGAGTTCTTCATTAGGCTGCGCCGGCCTCCACGTCGCCGTCTTCGTCTTCCAGCCCCGTTCGCTCGGGAGATGGAGCGTGACCGGCCCCAATCCCTCAGATTGCACATGAGGGGTTGTGGGAATGGGGGCACGCGGGTCGACGTCGACTTCCCGGCTCCTCGGGTCATGTACCTCCGTCGTGGGTGGAAGTCGTTCGCTCGCATCCATAGCCTAACGTCTGGGCTCGTCCTCTACTTCAAATCGATGGAGGACGGCCTGCTCTCCGTCAAGGTCTTCGGAGACTTCGGGACTCGCCTGAAGTGCTGCGTGGAGAGCTCCTCTGATGGAGATTCCGACGATGGAAGCTCTTCCTCGAGCGAAGGTGATGAGGAGGACAGCGGGGCAGATGACGGGGATGAGTCCGACTAGGCGTCGGACGCCCCGCGCCTGGGCGGGCGCGGCAGCAGCAGCATCTGCACCTGGCCGCTCCTCCGGCAGGGTTTTGCCGGGGGTGGGGCCAGCTCCTTGAACTTCTCGGGGCAGTCTCCTTGGGCGGCTAGCGTCGGGAGGCTGCGGAAGAGGAAGAGGGTGGGCGGCAAGGCCATCAACTCGGAGTACACGGGCACCGACGGCTTCGTGTACTGGCGGTCCTGCCGCCTCGTCTTCCAGCTCCTTTCCTGGCACCGTCATCACCAGCCTACCCGTGGGCGACCACCGAGGTGTTCTCTGCTGCTCGTAGCTCGCCTAGGCGCCCCTTTTGTCCTCTCGCTTCCTTGACCTACCTCCTGAGGAGAGGGACAAGAAAGGGATCACGGGCACCTTATCTCTTTTTAATCTGTAAGCCTCCGGGCCCTGTTAAATTTAAAGCTTGTAATCCCCTTTGGTCATGTTTTTCATTCCGTACAGACTGTACCTGTGTGGGATGCTTTTAATGAAAAATGGATGTTTGCCGGGGTTTTCGTTTGTGGGCAGACCCCACGACAAGGAACGAATCCTTGTTATAATTTAAGATAAACGTTTTCACCCAGCAACAGGCCTTGCCGCCCCCCTACTTCGCTCGACCATTCTCGCGCCCTTGGCGGAGGCATGGATGAAGCAGGCCTAGGCTCCTTGTTCTACTTCCTTGCCACCGCGGCTACAACCAAATCCGGGCCCAAGAGATAATCCTTGGGTATAGAAAAGGGGAGCACGGTGGCCTAGAAATAAAACGAGGTTTCACATATCCTAGTCCCGTTCCGAAATGCATGATAGAGGATGAAAGACTTATCTGGATCTGCAGCCCCGGGCAACCTTGTCTTGCCGTGGTTGGATCCTTGTGCTTGCATCCCCCGGCAACTCTGGTTTGCCGGGGTCGGGATGCCAGTCCGTTTCCCTTCTTCCAAGTAGCTCAGCAGAAGTGCTCATGTGCCCTGCGAACCAAAGGAGGACAGAGAGGAAACAGATAGGCGCGCACTCGACCTCTAGGCTAGGGGTTAGTCGCCGCTAAGCACTATCAACCCTAATCAAGGAAGAGACTCGACCTAGCATGCATGCTATAACTTAGGGCGCCAACGCTTCATTTATTTATGCTCAGGGTCTGCGCCTGGCTTTGTACAAAGGGTTACATGCCTTGTCGGCAAAGCTTGTACAAAAGGTGGCTTGCCGGGAGGCCCGACAAGCCGCGCCTTACGGGTAAAACTTGCGAAGATGCTCAATGTTCCAGGAGTTGCTCACTGGGACAACATCTTCGGTCTGCAGGCGGACTGCACCGGGCCTGGTGACTCGTATGACCCGATAAGGGCCTTCCCACTTTGGCGTCAACTTGTTGGAATTCTTGGCCGACTGAACGCGCCGAAGAACAAGGTCACCTTCCTCAAAGCTTCGGGCATGAACCTTGCGGCTATGGTAGCGGCGCAAGGCTTGTTGGTAGCGCGCTGCTATCACAGCCGGCCGAAGACGATCTTCCTCAAGGAGCGTTGCGTCATCTTGGCGCAACTGCTCTTGATCAAGCTCATCATAAGCGAGCACTCGAGGTGACCCGTATATGAGTTCCATGGGGAGAACTGCTTCTGCCCCGTATACCAGGTGTCGTGGTTTTGTCACGGCAGATGTCCTAAGGAAAGGACTTAGTCGTGGAGCCATCGCTATGGGTTAACTTAAAGGGGTTAAAGCGGACAAGGGACGCAAGAGAGTTTATACTAGTTTGGCCCCTTGCGGTGAAGGTAAAAGCCTACGATCCAGTTGTTGTGGGATTGCTTGGGTTTCGATGATCAGGGAGCGAATACGCTTTGCCTGAGTCTCGAGTTGTTGTCTGTTGTCCTTGAACCGCCGCCGGGTCGTCCCCTTATATACACGGGCTGACGCCCGTCAGTTTACAGAATCCCGAGGCCAGCTCATAAACGTGTCCGGCTCGGTCTCTGTGCTTTCTATCTTACAACACAAGTCTACATATCAACGCCGGTTTATGTCTACAGGCCTTAAACCGGCTTTGGGCCCTGGGCCTTCATAAAGCCTCACCATCTGTCTTCATGGGCTTCAGATATAGTGAACTACTATGGGGTTAACCCGGCCTCTCCCGGCCGGTTTACACCCAGTAGTAATATCCCCAACATTAGGCCCCAGATTGATATGAACTGGTTCATGTCAATCCTCAATGCATCGTCAGCTTCACCGAAGTCTTGTAAACCGCCGTGACGTCACCTTCCAGAACCATGGTAAACCGCCATGATGTCATATGTTATTTAAAACTGCGTATAACCCATCTTCATTAATGGGCTTCCGAGGATCTAGGCAACAGAGCTGTCACACACCCCATTTTTCGGGCTCCTCGATTCTCGTGCCTGCCTTTTATCCATTCATCTAATAAATAAGGCCGAGGGGTCACTTTCACTTTTCCCCCTCGTGCCTCTTCGCGTCGTCGTCTTCCTTGCGCCGACAGACCCTCGAGCTCTGCTGCCGCCGTCGTCCTTCGCCTCTGCTTCGACAAAGGCCGCTGCATAAACCTGACTGTATCAGAGAAACGCGGTGATCCTCCGCTGCTTCCTCCTACACCAGTAAGTTCCTCTTCTCCTCACCCCAGATCCGCCCTTAGGGTTCGGTGTTCTTCATAGCTTGAAGTTGTTCCTCCTTCAGTAATACCAATGGCCAGTTAGATCTGATTGTGTTCAGCGTCTTTTGTAGTTTAAACTCCTTTCTTCTTGTCAAGGCATCTGCTTGATATCAAACTAATCTGAACTTTTTGAGCACTTGAAATTAGACCAGAATATATTTTGATTATCCAACGCACGACAGATCTGAAATTCCCATGCCAAACTGTGAAACTTGTTTTTCCTTCACTTATACATCTTTAGACTTGTATCTTCAATACCAAGTTAGGCGGTTTAACTCCATAGAAAAATGATGACCCAGTAGATACCATTAGTCCCCTGTTGAACCGCCAATGCACTCATCATTATATTGTCTCCATCATCAGACTCAGATTCACAAATAACCAACTCCGGTTTAACAATATGCTTACATCCTTATACCGCTTTATAGTTGTCCACTGTAAATCTTAAACCGGCAATAATCATGTTTCAGATCTTCATTGCCATGGCTAAGCAAGTCTATGAATGCAATTGGGCTCCTTCTCGAGTAACCGAAGAGCAGTTAAACAACTGTGTTAAAACGGGCGCTTTAGCCAAGAAAGATGTCATCCACTGGAGGATCCCTGGCCCGGAAAATCCTCCTACACCCAAGGACGGAGAGGTAGTCGTGTTTTCTGATCACCTGGGTCGAGGTTTTAGCCCTCCCGGATTGAAATTTTTCCGGGATGTACTGGCCAGTATTCAACTGCACCCTCAAGACATCGGTCCAAATTCTGTGACCAACATCTGCCACTTCCAAGTCTTCCGTGAGGCTTATCTACAAGAGGAACCTACAGTCGAACTGTTTAGGGATTTCTTTCACTTAAACCGTCGCACAGAATTCACGGATGGTCCCAATACTGAATTGGGCGGAATGGCAGTTCATAAAAGGAAGGAAGTCACTTTCCCTCATCCCAAGCTCCACAGTCACCCCAAAGAGTGGAACCAGACCTGGTTTTATTGCAAGGATACATCTCCAGCTGATTAAAACCCCCTGCCGGGTTACCGCCCTGAACGCCTTAGCAATACACATCCTTTTCCTCAGAGGTTGACTGCAAAAGAGAGGGCCAACTATGCCCCTCAACTATCAAAGCTTAGAGCCTTCATGGCGGACGGTTTGACAGGAGTTGACCTTGCTCGTTGCTGGATAAGCTGGAGTATTCTGCCCTTAAGCCGGCGCTCCGGTTTGATGTGTGAGTACACAGGGAGTTTGAAGGCTCCTCAACGACACATTGATATTCAGCTTACTGATGCGGAAGTTACTAAGGCTGTAAAGAAGATGCTGAATGAACCGGAGGCTGTCTGTGGCTAGACCGGACTACTCCCTTTCTGCACCTTCGACAAACCGCCAGCTATAAGAATCATATAATCATTTTATCTTAAGTTGCTTCTGTCCAAATGTTTTCTGAAAGCGTGATTACTTTTTGACAGGGTAATGATCCGTTCTGGAACAAGAAACCTCAAGAAAAACCGGCAAAGCCACAAGACAAAATGGCCAAGCCACTTCACCCAAAGACCAAGGTTGTTAAGAAACCTGCCAAGAAAAGGACCACTGCATCCTCCGAGCTACCTGTTGATGACGATGTGGGTAACCCGGAATCAGAGGTAGAACTTGACTCTATTGGTTCAATTTTCGTACACCTCATTGACAATGATTATTATCAGGACGACGCTGAAGGAAGTCATGCTGATGATGTAGAGGTAATCACTCTTTCCTCCGATTCAGATCCTCTGCCAACATCAAAAATCCGTCGAGCAAATCGGAAAGTAAAATTTTCTCACCTCCTTGCTTACTTGGACCCAAACTTTCTTTTGAAGACACAGCAGCACAAAGCTCGCCGCACAACCCGGCACAGCGGCCAGGAAGTTACCTCCGCCGGTTTACCGAACACCCCGGTTCGGAAACGCCGATCAAAGGTCTCTTATCCCCTTGACACTTCATTCCCCAAAGTGGATTGTTTTCGTCAGCCTCTTTACCCGTCTGTTTCAAATTATCAGGGTACTTCTCACTCATCTTCTGGTGAGTCGTCGGCCACAAAGCTTCCACCCCTCAAAACAGTTCTTGGCTGAGCCATACACTTATTTTTATCCTTGATATGTTATTTTAATATATACTGTACTGATCCTCATGTTTATCTTTGTCAGCGCCAAGCCCAGACCCAGCAAGAAGGCTCGGTTGAATAAACCGGCTGATGAGAACGTGGCTGTTGAACGGAAGAAGACTCTAGATCCTGAAGCGACCGATGCTGACGCCATAGTTAATGACCCACCGCCTCAAGACCATGATTTCTTTGCTGAACAGGTGGAAGTTGACACCACAAACCGCACTGACCAGCCAATCAGCCCTGTCCGAGCTGATGACAAACCGGTCAGTCCAGTTAAAGATACTGACAAACCGCCAACTCCAGCAAAGGCAGCTGATAACAAAGATGATGATATTATAATTACTGGCATTGGCCATACCACTCCTGGCAATCATGTTGCTTTATCAAAGCATACTGCCAAGGACGAGCTCTCTGCTATTGGCAAAGGCAAATGGAACACCGATTTGTCAAACTATGCTCATCTCAGTGCTCAAGACCTTCACTCTGGCTTCTTGAACCGTCTGTACACCAGCCGTGACTATGAAGCCGGTTTGGTAAATATGATGAAAGAGCGATATGAGGTAACCATACAACTATGTCTCTTATGTCCATTTTCCAATATCTTCTCCAGTAGCCCCCAAGTGACAGTTTATGATACCAATCTAAACCGGGACTTAGTAACAATCTTTATATTTCAACACTGCATCTTTTTTCACTGGTGTAGCCCCCCAAGTGACGGTTTAACTTTTATAAAGATGAACCGGGACTGTAGAAGAATTCCCATATCAGCAGTTATGAGCAAACACACATTAGCCCCCATGTGCCAAGAGTAATACTTGTATTGTGCTTGGGACTTGTAGAACTTTCTGATAAAGAGCAAATATGCATTAGCCCCCAAGTATCAAGGGCAGAACTTGTTATGTGCTTGGTACTGTAAATATGCACTATCAACTCATAATATGTTGCTTTCTTACAGGCTGAGCTGAGCAAAAAGGAATCTCAAACCGCCGATCTGCAGGAAAATATCAAGTCCCAACAGACCGAAACTTCCAAGGCAAAAGATGATCTGACGAGCGCCTTAGCTGCTATGGAAAAGCTAAAGGAGAGCTTCAATAAGGAGCGGGCGGGATGGAACACAGAGAAATCCGCTTTGCAGAAAAGAGCTGAAGATGCAAAAGCAGCTCTCAGACCGGTGGTAGACGAGCTGACTGGTGTAAAGCGGCAAGTACATGCTATGACTGCTGCTGTGTTTGGTAAGCATCCTTGCTTTATACTTTCAACATATCTTCCCATGTGCTGCTGGTTTACTGACGGTTATAATGATGCAGGAACTCGTATTAGCCATCTGGGCTCTGACGTACAGAAGAAATTGAAAGCGGCCTATACTCTGATAGAGCAGCTGTATACCGGTGCGCAGCGGATCATCTGCACCGCTTCACACAATAAACCTCCTCCAACATTGATCAAGGACACCTTAGAAAGGCTATCCATGCTGCCTGCCTGGGTTGAAGAACTAAAGAAAGTTGCGGCAAGGGCCGGAGCTCTGACCGCTTGTCACATCCCTAGCCTTACCTTGCACTAGGCTAGCACTTGTCTGTTGCATCATGTTTAATTTTTACTTAAGTTGAAATGGGGATTGATCAAACCCTAGCATCAGGAAGAATTCAAATAGGATCAAATAAAATATTTTTCAGTAAGTCCCAAAATGTCCCTAAGAAAAGTTCATGATTTCTGGTTAAGGTGAAAACCTCTGCCAAAAATGATGAATATATTTTAGGTCATTTTTGGATTTTTTGAATTAACTCATATTGTATTTGAATTGGAGCATTTAAATCCTATAAATATTTTAAATGCTCTAATAATTCTGAAACTAGTTGAGGGCTGTTGGAAATAATTCTAATTGTGCCCACAAATATTTTCAGAAGTTTTAGTAGTGGTTTAGTATTTTACTAAATCAACAACAGAAAGCAAAACAGAAAGCAGAGAGAGAAGATACCTACCTGGCACCCACCAAAGCCACCTGGTCGGCCCAACCCACCAGGCGCTCTCCTGTCGCCTTCCTCCTCGCGCCAGTAGGCGAGGGCGCGTGCCCGACGCGCGCAGCTACATGCCGCGGCCACCTCCTCCCTCCCTGCCTGCCTGGCTCCGCCTCGACGCGTCTGGACGATGCCACGCGACCCCCAGAGCCGACTGGCTCTCCCTCTCTCTCCCCCGAACGCTCTCCCCCTCCTCTGTTCTTCCCGCCCGAACGCCTCCGTCGCCGCCGCTCGCCACCACCGCGGACACCGCCATCCCAGCGACGCCCTGAGATGCCCAAGAGCTCCGCCTAGTACCCCTCTTCCTCCTCGTCGAGCTGTGCAACGCCGGACGCCCCCGAGTGCCTCCACGTCGTCGTATTCAACCTCCCAACGCCGGAGATCTTCATCGCCGCCCCGCTTGCTCCGGCCTCTCCCCGAGCCCACTGACCATTCCTACGGCACCACTGTGAGCCCCCGAGCGTTTCCCCCCTCTCCCCGCAGTCAATCCCCTCCTCTAGCCAGCCTAGCCACCCGAGCCGAGAGCTTCGTGTCGCCGGCCATGGCGCCGCCGTGGCCAGAGCCCGAACCAGCCGCTCCCGCACGCGTCGTCATCCTCCTCACCTCTCTAGGAGCCGTAGCCACCACCAGATCCTTCCCATGTGCCGTACAGCCACCGCCCGAGCTCACCCGAGCTTCGGCCGCCGCCGCGAGCTCGTCTCTGGCGATTATAGTGCACCCCAGCCGCTGCTGCCTACTCCATTGGATGCGGACGAGCATGGGCTCCCTCCTGGTGGTCGCACCGCACCTAACCGCAGCCCCTAGCGCCGCCTAGCTGCAGCTCTGCCGTGCGGAATGGTCGCCGCCGGCCAGAGTCCCGCGATGATGACGTGCCACCGTCATTAGCGCCTAATTAATCACCTAGAGTCACTGACAGTGGGCCCTAGTGCCTGCTAATTAGTTTTGTTAGGTTTAATTAATCACTGTTTAGCCACCGTGTCAATGATAGGTAGGACCCCCACACCAGGTTTAACCTAGACAGGGTCAGTTGACCTGCTGATGTCACACTGACATCAGGCTGACGCAGAAAATCATTTTCTGGATTAAAAATAATTCAGGAATTCCAGAAAATCCTATAAACTTCTAAAAATCATAGAAAATAATCTATAGCTCAGAATGAAAAGATTTATATATGAAAAATGATCAGAAAAATCCAATCTATCCATCTGTACTGGTTTCATGCATGTTAGAGCAACCTAACCATGCTGTTTAGATGAAGCAAGATAATGCACTTATATGACTCTATAAAATGGGTTTGCATTTGAATCTTTGGTTCAAATGGACTTATCTCAATCTTTTCTAGCTTGCATTAGCCCAAAACACATTCATATTGCCATGTCATGATCATGCATCATATTGTGCATTGCATTGATTGTATTTCTTCTCTGTTGCCGGTATTTGTCCCTTCTCGGTAGACAATGTTCCGGCGTTGTGATCGTTGACACTAATGAAGACTCAATGCTATCTTCAGAAGTGCCAGGCAAGCAAAACCCCCTTGTTCATTCCGATACAATCCCACTCTCTCGCTCCTGCTCTATTTTACTGCATTAGGACAACAATGATTCATCTGTTACTTGCTGCGGTAGCTGAACCCCTTTATCCTCTGCATGACCTGTCATTGCCATAGTAAATAGATGAAACCCACTAGCATGAGTAGGAGTTGTTTGAGCCCTGATGTGCCTACTCATTCATGCTTGCTGCCATGCCTGCTACTGCTTAGAGTTGAGTCGGGTCTGATTCATCGGGGATGAATTGTAATGTGGTGAACATGTCCTACTGTTGAGAGCTAAGTGTGTGAACACGATTTGGTAAAGGTAGCGGTGAGAGGCCATGTAGGAGTACATGTTGGGTTGTCTCATTGCAGCCGTCCTCAGGAACTGAGTTCTGTGTTTGTGATCCACGAACAGTTACTACCACACATTGGAATGCTTAAGTGCCCCTCTCGACTTATTAATCAACTTGATCTCTGTCCAGGAGTTGCAACTAGTTTCTGGTGTTTGTAGGTAGTGTTAGTAGTCTACCAAGTGGCACCCGGTACAGGTGGGCTTGGGACAGACTAGGCACCGTGGCACGGTGTACCAAGCGTAGATCCATCTGTCGAGGTGGGCTTGGGAACCCTGCACACATCGTTTGGGGCCGTGAGCGACACCCTAGCCGGATCTCCTTGCGGATGGAACCCGAATAGGCGATAAACCTGGACGAGAGACTTGTGTGGTTAGTCAGGTCGTGGCCGACTCCCTCGCCAGGATTCCGCTTAAAGGTTGCCGAGGTACACGACGTGTACATGGTGGTAAGTGGCGAGAGCGTGTGTGACGAAGTACACCCCTGCAGGGTTAATATGATCTATTCGAATAGCCGTGTCCGCGGTAAAGGACTTCTGGGTTGCCTATAACAGTTCATAGACAAGTGAAAGTGGATACTCTAAAATGCGCAAGATAAGCGTGAGTGCTATGGATGGCGTTCTCGTAGGGAGACGGGAGCGGATCCATAGTGGTGTATTGATATGGTGAATATGTGGACTCGTGTGCGCCACCTCAAAAGAGTTGCTTACAGTCGTAGTTCAGGTTAGCCACTGAGTCAAAGCTGGCTTGCTGCAGTTAAACTCCACCACCCCCTTTTGATACTGATGCATATGTAGATAGTTCTGATGTAAGTCTTGCTGGGTACAATTGTACTCACGTTTGCCTATTTTATGTTTTGCAGAGAGACGTCAGTCTCGCTAGTAGTTCCGTGTGGACTTCGACGTTTAGCTTGTTACCTCAACTACGATCTTGTGCCCTCGGTAGGATTTGGTAGATAGTCAGGCTTCTCAGCCTTTTTCATTTATAGATGTCTGTACTCAGACATGTTAAGCTTCCGCATGTGCTTTGACTTGTATGCTCTGAATGTTGGGTCATGAGACCCATGTTTGTAATATCTGGCTCTTCGGAGCCTAATGAATAAATACTCTGAGTCGTAGAGTGTTGTTGTGATGCCATGTTGTATTTGCACATATCGAGCATATTGTGTGTATGATTGAAATGCTTGGTATGTGTGGGATCCGACAACCTGGTTGTTTATCCTTGGTAGCCTCTCTTATGCGGAAATGTAGTCTTGTGCTTCCATGAGCCATAGTAGTCCGCTACAGCCCGGTTCACCGGAGTCCTGCTAGCCCAGCACTACTGCTCCGGAACACTTGACTGGCCGGCGTGTGATTCACTTCGTTCCTGTGTCTGTCCCTTCGGGGAAATGTCACGCGGTGACATCCGGAGTCCTGCCTAGCCTGCTACAGCCCGGGTTCCCGGAGTCCTGTTAGCCCAGTGCTACAGCCCGGATTCACACGCTGCTGACCGACATGCTCGATATTGATTCATGTATGCCTGTCCCCGTAAGTTAGTGCCACTTTGGGTTCACGACTAGTCATGTCGGCCCGGGTTCTCTATCATATGGATGCTAGCGACACTATCATATACGTGAGCCAAAAGGCGCAAACGGTCCCGGGCCATGGTAAGGCGACACCCGTGGGAATACCGTGCGTGAGGCCGCAAAGTGATATGAGGTGTTACCGGCTAGATCGATGTGACTTGGAATCGGGGTCCCGACACCGCTCTAACCCGGGCAAAGGCGTTGGTGCCTGATCTTGATCCGGTGGACGTGGCTAAAGGCTTCCCAAGCCTAAAAGAAGACGGATCAAAATTTGGCAATGAGGATCTCCGCGCCATAAACCGGGAAGTACGTCCACTGGCTTGTCAATTGGCTGAAGAAGCTGATCTCTCATACTATCAGACAAGTTATGATGACAAGAACAGACGGGTTGCTGCACCAATTCCGGAAGCGCAAAATCTGATCCCTCCAATCCGTAAGCACACTTATGCCCCTGATATTGAACCGTCCACCCTTATAAGCGACAAAGCTGTGTTCCAAGTGTTATCTGGAATCGACTGGACAACTATTGACTTCTAGCCGCTGGGTAGAGACGAAGAGGATGAACCGGTGCAAGATGATCCGCAGCCGCCAGGTCAAGCTGGTGACCAACCATAATCCGGAGGCCGGTTTAGTCTTCCACGTGCTGCAACACGTCTTTGAGAAAACAATTATCCTTTTGGGCAATGAAACGCCTTGTAATAGGCTAGTTAAAACACTTGGTCTGTTATGCCTTCGTGCATATTTATCTGCGACTGATGCTTGCTAGTCCGCCATGTTTAAGATATAATGTTCATAATCCATAGCCATTTATCCAAGCTGTCCCTGCAGATAAGAAGCTTAAAGCGCCCTGGCGGTTTACCACCGGGCGGGTCACAATACCCAAATATATACATGACCAAGGTTTATAACCAAGGTTGTAAAAGATAACCACATATGGAAATATATGATACCTGTGACCTTTAGGTATAATGTTGGTTGACCAACTTTGTAGTGAGGGTCATAACCCTACTCTGGAGGATAAGTAACTCCTGTTATATGATGCTGGTTTACAATAAAACTGTTCCAGGTTGTGATAAACACCGGTTTATTCTATACCGGTGACTTTGAGTCAAAACCAGACCGGGCTGATAGTCTCCAGATTATAACTTGATCACGTACTGACAACTTGTAGTTGACAGCCTAACCGAGTTGATAAACACCGGTTTGAAAGCATCACAAATCTTATCAAAAGAAAGAAAACTTAGCAAAAGGCAAATAAAAACCGTTGTAGTCGAGGCTTTTCACGGGCTGCCAGGCCCCAAATTCGAGGCTTTTCGTGGGCTGCCAGGCCACTGAGTTAAACCATTTTTGCAAAGCCTTTTAAGATGGTCCTCAATCCTTAACTAATCATCGTTTTAACTTGACAAGTTCAGGGTCTTTATTTTAGAGTAACTTGTCAAAATTCGAAGGGTCATACCAGGTTTACCTGGGCGGAGTGACTTACTTAAATAGGCAGGTTAACCCGGGGTTTTAGGTGTATACACCAGGCTTCCAAGCCATGGCTTGATAGCCTATTACAAGTGTAGATTCTTAGTTCATTTCGACAGCAAAGAATCCCCAAGTAACATTTTGAGTTGTGCTCAGTGGGTGCCTATGTTTGAGTTGTTGTTTTACAACACTCTCTTTGGCCCCGGATTGATTTGGCCTTGAGCCGATCAAGAGGTGTGACTATGGTTCGGACACGACCAAGCCCCCAAGTGATGTTGTGGCATTGCGCCGATCAAGAGGTGTAGCTATGGTTCGGATACGACCAAGCCCCCAAGTGATGTATCATAAAGCTTTGATAAGCTAAATCAAGGGGTAAGCCGGACGCCGCTTTATAAACAGAAGCTCCATGTAACCACACATGATGTAAGAAAAACAACAGATACCCCGCTTTAGCTGAGGTTCCGGTTTATTATATTGATCATAATATATACATTGTCATAATATGTACATAAGCAGAGCCTATGGCTCAAGTATAGTAGGGCCGAAGATGAGCGATATTCCACGGCCGGTGGGTCTCCTCCTCCGATTTACGTGAGTCTTTGCGCTCTCGAACATCTATAAGGTAGTATGACCCGTTGTGCAGATTCTTGCTGACCACAAAGGGTCCTTCCCAAGGAGGGGATAACTTGTGCATATCCGTCTGATCCTGGATGAGCCAAAGCACCAAATCGCCTTCCTGAAAGGTTCTGGTTCTAACCCGACGGCTATGATAACGACGCAGATCTTGCTGATAAATCGCCGAACGGGCTGCCGCCATGTCACGCTCCTCATCTAACAAGTCAAGAGCTACCTGTCGTGCCTTCTCGTTGTCAGCTTCAACATATGCCGCTACACGAGGTGAGTCATGACGGATGTCACTAGGAAGAACCGCTTCCACTCCATAAACCATGAAGAACGGTGTGTATCCTGTCGATCTGTTGGGTGTGGTATTGATGCTCCATAACACAGAAGGTAACTCCTCAACCGAACAACCCGGCGTCCGTTGCAAAGGAACCATAAGCCGGGATTTGATGCCTCTCAAGATCTCTTGATTGGCCCTCTTCGCTTGACCATTGGACTGGGGGTGAGCCACTGATGACATGTCAAGCCGGATGTGCTCACGTTGACAGAACTCCTTCATGGCACCCTTTGACAGATTGGTACCATTGTCTGTTATAATGCTGTGTGGAAAGCCAAACCGGAAGATCACCTTTTTGATGAACTGAACCGCCGTAGCTGCATCACACTTACTAACTGGCTCTGCCTCCACCCACTTTGTGAACTTATCAACCGCCACCAAAAGGTGGGTCTTCTTGTCCTTGGATCTCTTGAAAGGCCAAACCATATCCAGCCCCCAAGTTGCAAACGGCCAGGTGATTGGAATCATCCTCAATTCTTGAGCTGGTACATGAGCGCGCCTTGAGAATTTCTGACAGCCATCACATCTTTTGACCAAGTCCTCGGCATCAGCATGAGCTGTCAACCAATAGAAACCGTGACAAAACGCCTTGGCCACCAAAGACTTTGAACCGGCGTGGTGACCACAATCTCCTTCGTGGATCTCACGCAAAATTTCACGGCCTTCTTCAGGAGACACACAGTGTTGAAACGCCCCTGTCACACTGCAATGATGTAACTCTCCATTGATAATAGTCATGGACTTGGACCGCCGGATTATCTACCTGGCCAAAGTTTCATCCTCTGGTAACTCGCCCCGGTTCATATACGCCAGATATGGAACCGTCCAATCCGGGATAACATGAAGAGCCGCCACCAACTGAGCTTACGGATCAGGAATAGCCAAATCCTCTTCACCAGGGAGCTTTACAGACAGATTATGCTGAACATCCAGGAAGACATTAGGTGGAACCGATTTACGTTAGGAACCCAGGCGGCTTAAAGCGTCCGCCGCTTCATTCTTCCGCCAGTCCACATGATCCACCTGATAACCTTTAAAGTGACCTGCAACCATATCCACCTCACGACGATATGCTGCCATGAGTGGGTCCTTGGAATCCCAAGTGCCGGACACTTGTTGAGCCACCAGATCCGAGTCACCGAAGCACTTAACTCGGCTTAGGTTCATCTCCTTAGCCATCCGAAGACCATGGAGTAAAGCCTCATATTCAGCTGCATTGTTAGTGCAAGGGAACATTAAACGGATAACATAACAAAACTTATCACCTCGTGGGGAAGTTAATACGACTCCAGCCCCCGAGCCCTCCAATTGCCTGGACCCATCAAAATGAATAGTCCAATAAGTATGATCCGGCTTCTCTTCTGGCGCTTGTAGTTCTTTCCAATCATTGATGAAATCCACAAGTGTCTGAGACTTGATCACCGTTTGGGGTATGTATTTCAACCCGTGAGGCCCGAGCTCGATAGCCCACTTAGCAATCTGGCCAGTTGCTTCCCTGTTCTGGATTATATCTCCCAAAGGAGCAGAGCTGACCACCGTGATGGGATGACCTTGGAAATACTGCTTAAGCTTCCGGCTTGCCATGAAAACCCGGTACACCAATTTTTGCCAATGCGGGTACCTCTGTTTGGACTCAATAAGTACCTCACTGATATAGTAAATCGGCCGCTGAACCGGATATTCCTTTCCTGCATCCTTGTGCTCCACCACAATAGCCACACTAACAGCCCGAGCGTTAGCTGCCACATATAGCAACAATGGTTCTTTGTCAACTGGAGCAGCGAGAATTGGCGGATGAGCCAGCTGCTGCTTTAAGTCCTCAAACGCTTCATTAGCGGCATCACTCCAGATGAAGTTATCCGTTTTCTTCAGCATCTGATATAAAGGGATGGCCTTCTCGCCAAGGAGACTGATAAACCGCCTCAACGCGGCAATCCGGGCTGCCAGGCGTTGAACATCATTGATACACTTCGGTTTGGCCAAGGAGGTGATGGCTTTGATCTTTTCCGGATTAGCTTCAATGCCCCTGTTAGACACCAAAAAGCCCAAGAGCTTGCCTGCAGGTACACCAAAGACGCACTTGGCCGGATTAAGCATCATTTTATAAACCCGCGGGTTATCAAAGGTTTCCTTCAAGTCATCAATCAATGTCTCCTTCTTCCTTGATTTCACCACAATATCATCCACATAGGCATGAACATTGCGGCCGATCTGTTTATGAAGACAATTCTGCACACACCGTTGATAAGTCGCCTGGGCACTCTTAAGCCCAAAGGGCATGGACACATAGCAGAAGGCTCCAAAGGGAGTTATGAAGGCTATCTTCTCCCGGTCCTTAACTGCCATTTTGATCTGATGATAACCAGAATATGCATCCAAAAAGCTTAAACGCTCGCAACCCGCCGTAGCATCAATAATTTGATCAATACGGGGGAGGGCAAAAGGATCTGCTGGACAAGCTTTGTTGAGATCTGTGTAGTCCACACACATACGCCAAGTTCCGTTCTTCTTAAGGACCAGTACCGGATTAGCCAACCACTCAGGATGAAATACTTCAATGATAAATCCAGCCGCCAAGAGCCTGGCTACTTCTTCTCCAATAGCCTTGCGTCTTTCTTCATTGAACCGGCGGAGAAATTGCTTGACCGGTTTATACTTGGGATCAACATTGAGAGTGTGCTCAGCGAGTTCTCTCGGTACACCTGGCATGTCAGCAGGCTTCCATGCAAAGATGTCCCGATTCTCACGGATGAACTCGATGAGCGCGCTTTCCTATTTCGGATCCAAGTTAGCGCTGATGCTAAACTGTTTGGACGAATCGCCGGGCACGAAGTCAACAAGCTTAGTCTCATCAGCTGATTTAAACTTCAGGGCCGGATCCTGCTCTGTAGTTGGTTTCTTCAATGAAGTCATATTTGCCGGGTCAACATTGTCTTGGTAAAACTTCAACTCTTCTGTCGCACAAACCGACTCAGGATAAGCCGCATCACCTTCTTCACACTCCAGAGCGATCTAGTAGCTCCCATGCACTGTTATAGTTCCCTTGTGACCCGGCATCTTGAGCTGCAGATAGACATAAGAAGGCCGTGCCATAAACTTAGCATAAGCTGGCCGTCCAAACAGGGCATGATACGGGCTTTTGATTTTCACCACTTCAAAGGTCAAAGTTTCTGATCTCGAGTCATGCTCATCTCCAAAAGCCACCTCCAGAGCTATCTTACCAACAGGATATGCCGATTTACCAGGCACCACACCATGGAACACCGTATTGGACGGTTTAAGATTTTTATCTGTTAACCCCATGCGACGGAAAGTTTCATAATAAAGGATATTGATACTACTCCCTCCATCCATGAGTACCTTAGTGAACTTATAACCTCCCACCTGAGGCGCCACCACCAATGCCAGATGACCCGGATTGTCAACCCGGGGCGGATGATCTTCTCTACTCCACACGATCGGCTGCTCGGACCAGCGCAAATAACGGGGCACCGCTGGTTCAACGGAATTCACTGCCCTTTTATGAAGCTTCTGATCGCGCTTATCCAGGCTAGTGGTGAAGACATGATACTGTCCGCTATTCAACTGCTTCGGGTTGCTCTGGTAACCCGACTGCTGCTGCTGCTGTTGCCGATGCCCCTGATTGTTATAACCACCTTGGTTGCCTTGATTGCCTTGATTGCCATGTCCGCTCTGGTTACCGTGAAAACCTGAATGCCTCCACCATAACCTGGCCCATGAGACCCGGGGCCCGAACCGCCACCTGGTCCATGATCATACCGAAAAGAATCAGAATTTTTGAACTCTTGCATGATGTAACAATCTTTCCAGAGGTGTGTGGACGGGTTCTCCTTCGTCCCATGCTTTGGGCAAGGCTGGTTCAATAGATAAGACAGGCGGTCCGGGTTAGGACTTGACCCTCCACCGCGCTGGGGCGGTTTACCCTTACACCGCTGGCCCTTGTCATGGGTGTTGGTATTAGCCACAAAGTCTAAGCTGCGGTCCGCCTTACGCTTGCCGCCGTTTCCATGACCCGTCGGGTTGTGGTGCTGCCCCTTGGCATTGCCGCTCCTTTTTCCCTTCCCTGTCTTATCATCATCAGACTCGGGATCCTTGGTACTATCAGAGTCGACATACTTCACCAGAGCGGCCATGAGGGTTCCCATGTCATTACAATGATGTTTGAGCCATCCCAACTTCAACTTCAGGGGTTCAAACCGGCAATTGCCTTCCAACGTTAAAACTGCAGTATCAGCGTTGATGCGGTCCGGTGAATGCAAAATCTCTGAAACCCGGCGCACCCAACGGGTTGTTGACTCTCCTTCCTCCTGGACACAGGCAGCTAAGTCCACAATTGACATGGGCTGCTTGCATGTATCCTTGAAATTCTGGATAAACCGAGCTCTCAACTCGGCCCATGACCTGATAGAATTAGCCGGTAAGCTCTTCAGCCAAGTGCGGGCCGTCCCCTCTAGCATCATGGTGAAGTATTTCGCACACGCCGCATCATCCACATCCAGCATCTCCATGGACATCTCATAGCTTTCGACCCATGTCTCGGGGGACAAATCGGCGGTGTAATTCGGCACCTTGCGTGGGCCTTTGAAATCCTTAAGCAGGCGCACGTTGCACAATGCTGGGACGAGACACGGTACTCCCAAAGAGCTAGAAGTAACTCCTGGTTCCAATGACGTGGTTGGACGAACCGGAGTAAGTTGACGGGCTTCATGCTGCGCTGCTAACTCGGCCTCTCTTCGTGCCCGAGCCCGGTCCACCACCTCCTGAGCATCACCAACACCACCCGCCAGGTTATTGCCACGGGGTGGATCATGGTTTCGCGCGTTGCTTGATACTGCCGGTTCATCCATACGCCTACTGTAACTCCGGCTTGGGCGGGGAGTGGAATGGATCCGGTCACGACTATATGAATAAGCCTCCTGCTGAACCAAAGCTGTCTGAAGAAGCTCCCTAACCCGACGCGTCTCAACCGCCGCCGGAGACTCGCCTTTGATCGGGATGGCCGCCAGCCGTGAAGCGGCAGCGACAATGTTGTCCATCGGGTTAGAGTAATGACCTGGTGGTGTCGGGACATGCTGTGTCACAATGTTGTTCTGGCGAGGCGGATCCGCCAAACGCGGCTGAACCGGCGCCCCCGCTCCAGGTGCCTCCGCCCGGTTTACCACCGGCGGATTACTGGTCCCTGCTCCTGGGGTATTGAAGAGGTTCCTAGCTTCATAAACCGGCGGTAGGCGAGATCGGTACCTCCTCTTTAGGACATCGTTCGACGCACTCTGATCTAGCATAAGCCGGTACGCCTGTGCATCCAATGTGGCCTGTTCCGCAGCCATCCTGGTATCCTCTGCTGCCAAGTCGGCCTTGGACTGGGTGATATGATCTTTCACCTTCGCGATCTCCGCATTATGTGCGTCTTGGTCCGCCGAGTTAACCTCCGCCATCAGCGTTGCCAAAGCGTCAAACAAATCAGACAGAACCTGAGCCGGCGATTGCACAGGGCCTCCTGCCCCGGCTGCGGTCGATGCTGTTGATCCGGAAATCATCGCCGCTGCGGTCGAAGAGTGGAGGGCTGGTTGTGTACCGGCCATGAAGATTGCAACCCGGTTTGGCAGGTCAAAGGGGTCCGGAATACTGTCGCCATCGGAACCGCCCCCAATCCGGCCATCTTGCAACTGATATAACGATTCGGTCTCTCCAGTCGATGACTCATCGCCGGAATAAACGACGGTTTCACCACCAGAGTCCGATCTATCCTCAGATTCCCCTCCGTGGATGACTCCCACGAAGGCACGCTTCATGACAGGCTTGACCCGGGCAGATCTCGCACGCTGAGCCATTTCGACGAGGTCGGTGCAGATGTCCGGCTCAGGGCCCAGTTTGCCGATCTTGCCAATGAAAACGTGTATGCCACCAAAGGGGACCCGGTACCCGTACTCGATTGAGCCGGCCTCGCGGCCCCAGCCTGCATCGTCGATGTAGAGCTTGCCGCGACGACTCTTGGTCATCCGGCCTATAGTGTAGCCCTTGAGTCCTTCGAAGCCGCCCTCTAAGAAGTCGAAACCATCATGCGATAGCCCCACGGTGGGCACCAACTATCGTGGTTTTGTCACGGCCGATGTCCTAAGGAAAGGACTTAGTCGTGGAGCCATCGCTACAGGTTAACTTAAAGGGGTTAAAGCGGACAAGGGACACAAGAGAGTTTATACTGGTTCGGCCCCTTGTGGTGAAGGTAAAAGCCTACGATCCAGTTGTTGTGGGATTGCTTGGGTTTCGATGATCAGGGAGCGAATATGCTTTGCCTGAGTCTCGAGTTGTTGTCTGTTGTCCTTGAACCGCCGCCGGGTCGTCCCCTTATATACACGGGCTGACGCCCGTCGGTTTACAGAATCCCGAGGCTGGCTCATAAACGTGTCCGGCTCGGTCTCTGCGCTTTCTATCTTACAACACAAGTCTACATATCAACGCCAGTTTATGTCTACAGGCCTTAAACCGGCTTTGGGCCCTGGGCCTTCATAAAGCGTCACCGTCTGTCTTCATGGGCTTCAGATATAGTGAACTACTATGGGGTTAACCCGGCCTCTCCCGGCCGGTTTACACCCAGTAGTAATATCCCCAACACCAGGGCAAAAGGTGTTTGGCCGGTGGCTCGATTTGGCATCGTCCTGATCGACCAAAGAACTGCCGGCAATTCATCAATCCAGCACCTTCCGCTCGTGCGCAGCTTTTCAAAAGTCTTTGTCCTTAGGCCTCGCAACACTTCAACATTTGACCTCTCCGCTTGGCCGTTGCTCCGTGGGTGTGCCACGGAAGCAAAACAGACCTTGCTGTCGAGGTCTTGAATGTATTGCATGAAGGTGTGGCTCGTGAACTGCGTGCCGTTGTCGGTGATGACTCTGTTTGGCACACCAAAACGGCAGACCAGTCCCTTGAAAAACTTGACAGCTGATTGAGCAGTGACCTTTCTCACTGCTTCCACCTCCGGCCACTTTGTGAACTTGTCGACCGCAACGTACAAGTACTCAAAGCCCCCGACAGCGCGGGGAAAGGGCCCAGTATATCGAGCCCCCAGACCGAGAATGGCCAGGAGAGAGGGATTGTTTGAAGGGCTTGAGCTGGTTGATGAAGCTTCTTTGAATGGAACTGACACGCTTCACACTTGGTTACTAGTGTCGTCGCATCCTGGAGGGCGGTGGGCCAGAAGAAACCTTGCAGGAACGCCTTCCCGGCAAGGGCCCTCGACCCTATGTGGGAGCCACATATGCCTCCATGTATCTCCGCCAACAGCTCCAGTCCTTCCTCTCGGGGGATGCACTTCAATTTCACACCGTTTGGCCTTCTCCTGTACAGGACGTCATCGAAGAACTGGTACAGGGCGGACCGACGGGCTACTTTTTCCGCTTCTTCCTGCTCCTCAGGAAGCTCCCCTGTTTGGAGGAATTGGATGGTATGTTGCGCCCATGCCGGAGCCTGGGGCTCGACGGCAAGGACCAAAGGCATTTCTTCCGCCATGGGAGCGGCTGTCTCTACGGCCAGGGCTTGACGCCCTGCCGGAGCCAGTTGCTCTTGGGCAGGCTCAGCCTCCGCGGCAGCACCCTTGCCGGCAGCCCCAGGGGGCTCGGTAGGAAAGTACTTGCCGGGACCTGACTTCCTCCGCTTGTTCTGCCCCGCTGATGGTTCGACGGATGGTTGAGTTAACCGGAGCAAAAAGGTACCTGGTTCCATAGGTAGCTTGAATGCGGCGCGCTTTGACAGGTAATCGGCGATGTCGTTCTCTGCTCGGGGGACGTGCTCCGCTTGGATAACGTCAAAGTGTTCCTCCAGCTTCCTCACCTCATCTACGTAAGCTTCCATCAATGGGCTCTGATAATCCTTGTTGACCTGTCTGACAACGAGCTGCGAGTCACCCCTGATGATGAGCTTCTTAACCCCGAGGTCTGCCGCGATCCTGAGACTGGCAAGCAATCCCTCGTACTCAGCAATGTTGTTGGTGGACATCTCCCTGGGGAAGTGCATCTGGATCACGTACTCGAGGTGCTCTCCGGTGGGTGCGACGAGCAGCACACCGGCACCGGCGCCTTGCAGCGAGAAAGCTCCATCAAAGTACATGATCCAGTCGAGGTCTGCTTCCTTGCCGGGGAGAGTGGTCTCCTGGATTTATTCGTCAGGCGTCGAGGTCCATTCTGCAATGAACTCTGCCAAGACTCTGCTCTGAATTGTCGAGGTACTTTCAAACTTTAAACCAAAGCTTGACAACTCCAAGGCCCATTCCACAATCCTTCCAGTCGCATCTGGGTTATGAAGTATCCGTTGCAATGGGAGGCGGGTGACGACAGTGATCTCGTGGGCTTGGAAGTAATGACGCAGCTTCCTCGAGGCCATAAGGAGGCCGAAGAGCAATTTCTGCACACCGGAGTACCTCGATCTAGCTCCCTGCAAGAGGGAGCTGACAAAGTAAACCGGGTGCTGCATCATCTTCTTCTTCTGCACCACCTCACTTGACTGCGCGGGCACTGCCTCGGCGGCATCAGACTCTGCCGGGGGCCTCGCCTTGCCGGCACCATGCCCTGCCGGGGGAATTTTGGGCTTGCCAACCGCTGGTTCCGCCGCCGTCACTGCCTCCACGTTGACCTCCCTCTGTGCCACCAGCGCGGCACTGACCACTTGATTCGTCGCCGCCAGATACAGCAGCAACGGCTCTTGTGGTTTAGGCGCAACCAGTATTGGCGTGGAGGAAAGGTATTCCTTCAGATCCTGCAATGCTACCTCGGCTTCTGGGGTCCACTCCATTGGGCCTGCCTTCTTCAAGATTTTGAAGAAGGGAAGGGCGCGCTCGGCGGACTTGGAGATGAATCGGCTCATGGCGGCAACGCAGCCGGTGAGCCGACGCACATCCTTGATCCGCTTGGGCGCCTCAATCTGCTCAATAGCCTTGATCTTGTCTGGGTTTGCCTCAATCCCACGCCGCGACACAAAGAACCCGAGAAGCTTGCCGGATGGTACGCCGAAGACACACTTCTCAGGGTTCAGCTTGAGGTTGATCTTGCGCAGGTTGGCAAATGTCTCTTCCAGATCTTGCACAAGAGTTGGCCCGTCCTTGGTTTTGACCACTATGTCATCCATGTATGCCTCCATATTTCTATGGAGCTGAGGTTCAAAACCAATTTGGACTGCTCTTGCGAACGTTGAGCCAGCACTCTTCAACCTGAAAGGCATCCGTAAAAAGCAATACGTACCACATGGGGTGATGAATGCTGTCTTTTCTTCATCCTCTCTTGTCATGAAGATCTGGTGGTAGCCGGAGTAGGCGTCGAGGAATGATAACAGATCACACCCGGCTGTGGAGTCAACAATCTGGTCGATGCGCAGCAACGGGAAGGGGTCCTTAGGACAAGCCTTATTGATATATGTGTAATCAATCCACAGCCTCCACTTCCCATTCGCCTTGCGCACCACTACCGGATTGGCCAACCATGTCGGGTGGAGCACTCCTCTCACCAAACCCGCCGCTTCCAACTTCCTGATCTCCTCTGTGATGAACTCCTGCCTCTCTAGAGCCTGCTTCCTGATCTTCTGCTTGACGGGCCGCGCGTGGGGGCAGACAGCTAGGTGGTGCTCAATCACCTCCCTGGGAACACCGGGGATGTCGGATGCTTGCCATGCAAACACGTCGACATTCGCCCGCAGGAAGGTGACGAGCGCACCTTCCTATTTGCTGTCGAGGGTGGAGCCTATGGTGAAGGCCCCTCCCGTGCCATCCTCCCTGACGGGCACCTTCTTGGTCCGTGGCGGCTCGGCTCTGGATCTCTTGCTCTTGTCGGTAGAGCTCTCTGGCACGTCCTCGACGGTAGCACAACACTCCGAGGACGTGCGCTTGCCGGAGTGGGTGCGAGAGGTCTTGCCGGGCTTGTCCTTCCCTCCCGGGCCTTCAGCGGCAGGAGCAGGTGCCTTGACGGCAACTGCTGCAACTGCTTCCCGGTAGAGTTGGTCGGTGCAGATCAGTGCGTCCTTCTTGTCGGAGGGGACGGAGATGATGGTCAACGGCCCGGGCATCTTTAGCATGTTGTAGGTGTAGTGTGATGCCGCCATGAACTTGGCTAGTGCCGGGCGGCCGAGGATCCCGTTGTAGGGCAAGGGGATCTCGGCCACGTCGAAGATGATCCTCTCCGTCCTGTAGTTCAATTCTCCTCCAAACGTCACGGGCAGTGTGACCTTCCCCTTCGGCTGGCTCCTCCCCGGATTGACCCCTTGAAACGTGCTCGTTTCCTCGAGGTCTCCATCAGGGATTTGCAATCTTTTGATCACGACAGGCGAGATCAGGTTCGGGCCGACCCTGCCGTCAACCAACATCTTGTTCACCCTGAGGCTGCGTATCGTTGGTGAGACTAACAATGGCAAACACCCGACCGTGGTAGTGCGGTCAGGGTGGTCCTCGGCGTCAAAGATGAGGGGCGTGCTGGACCATTTCAGCGGCTTCTGAGCGTCGAACGACGGCTCCGCTGCTGTAATCTCACGTGCCCACTGCTTGAGCTGGCGGTGAGAGGTATGCAGCGAGGCGCCGCCATCGACGCACATGGCCTCCATAGCCTTCTGGAACCCTTGCTCACCAGACTCGTCGTGGTCATCGTCTTCTTGTTTCTTGTCATGGCCCCGGGCGGGCCTCTCTTGCTGGTTGTCCTTGCCAGGGCGGCTTCCTTGGCCGCCACGCTTCTTGCCGGATCCATCAGCATCGTCCTAGTCCTTCTCCTTGTCCCGCCTCTCATACTCAGCTTTTTGCTTCTCAGCGAGCAGCTCGACTTGTCGGCAGTTCTGGAGGTCGTGGCCCTTGGTGCGGTGGATCTTGCAGTATTGCTTGCCGGAGCTTCCTGGCTTGTCGGTAGCCGCCAAGGCCCGGCAGGCGGCGCACCCGGCAATCTCCTTGTCGGGGGCGTCTGCCCTGACCTTCTTGCCGGCACCGGTGTCGTCAGATCCTTCAACGGCAAGCACGGCCTTGCCTTTGCATTTGCTGTTGCGACGCTAGCCCTTCTTTGTCGGGGTAGCGGCGTCTTCATCGGTAGAGTCGGTTTTCGCGCCGGCGTCTTCGCCGGGGTACTTCCTTCCCTCTTCAGCCCGGGCGCACCTATCGGCCAGAACGTAAAGCTCGGCCACACCCTTAACTTTAGTCATCGCCAGCTCTTCGCGCATCTTGCGGTTGCGCACGTTCTGGTGGACCGCGCTGATCACAGCGGCGGGATGAACGTCGGGGATGTTGTACTGCACCCGGCTGAATCTCTGGATGTACTTGCGCAGGGTTTCCCCTTCCTTCTGGGGAATGATATGCAGATCAGTGGCCTGGCCATGAGCTTGGTGGCCTCCTGTGAAGGCGCCAACAAACTCATGGCACAGATCCGACCAAGAAGAAATGGAATCCACCGGCAGGTGCATCAACCAAGACATCACATTGGGCTTCAGCGCCAGCGGGAAATAGTTGGCAAGCACCTTGTCGTCGCGAGCTCCAGCAGCCTGCATCGCGATGGTGTAGATGCTGAGGAACTCGGACGGATGGGTCTTGCCAGTGTACTTCTCGCCGACGTCGGGCTTGAACGTGCGGTGGGACGGCCACTGGAACTGCCGCAGCTCACGGGTAAAGGCCGGGCAGCCCACCTCGTAAGGTAAGCCGCCGGGGGCCCCCGGTGCCGGGTGGTCCATAGCGGGTCCCGCCCGCTTGTCCGACTAGCGGCGCGTTTCGCGTCGGCGCTCGACGGTGGTTCGAGCGTCTTCGTGAGCTCGTTCCCGAAGGACCTGGCGCTGGTCGCGGAGGGTCCGCGGGTCGGACGACGCTATGGAGATGTTATCACAAGCGTTGTCACG
Source organism: Triticum aestivum (assembly GCF_018294505.1). Taxonomy (NCBI): domain Eukaryota; kingdom Viridiplantae; phylum Streptophyta; class Magnoliopsida; order Poales; family Poaceae; genus Triticum; species Triticum aestivum. The sequence continues at coordinate 123,594,145 of NC_057808.1, forward strand.
ACGGGCCGACGCCCGCGGCGGCTGGCGAGGAGGAGGAGAGTGCACAGTGGCCGTAGCTCCCCCGGTCCTCCCAACGCCAGCATGTGGTGGCTCGGTGGAGCGCCAACCCGAGGGCCCCGCCGGTCGTGGATCGTCTTTGTTGGATACGGCGACGAGGCTCCGGATGGTGGCCCTCCACTCGTCGAGCTTCTCCGCAGCAGGAGGGAAGTCGAGGAGTAGCTCTGCGCGCGCCAAAGCTTCCGCTGGCGTGGGCAGCGGCGACAGCTGCGTGGATCGCGGCGCGCTTCGAGTTCTAACTACATTAGAAGGAGCTCCGTTACAACCCAGCGGCAGCGTGCCATTTTCGCCAGTGCTTCGGCGAGCGTGCCGAACCCCTTCATCTTGCGGATGACGCATAGGGCTCTTCCCACGGTGGTGCCCAAGGTCACCAACGTGGTGACGCTGCTCGGCGCGCACACCATGGGAAGAGAGCGCGGTGGTCGCCGGTGTGGGCGTCTTGGAGGTCGTTGCGCCGCCCGGAGGTGGCACAACGACACCCCTGGAGGGCCCCGTGCCGCCTGCGGGGGGCCCAGCTCTGTCTTTGGATCTGGCGACGTGCGGCCGGTCGTCTGGCGCGCGAACGATGCCCCTCGCCAGGCTCTAACTGCCTGGGGGATGCTGGTGCTCGCGGACTGCGGCCCGGGTCCTGTCCGCAACCGGTCCACTGCTCGTCCGCACCGGCACGGGTCGTTCGGCTCCCAATGAGCCGATCGCTGTGGCCGTCTTCTTCTTAGGAGCCATGGCGACGAAGAACTGCTAGGCTAACTACTAGACCAGATTCTCACAATTGCGCCCCCTACCTGGCGTGCCAAAGATGTCGGGGGAAAACGACACCTATGGGATCACAAGAATCCCTACTACGGTTGCCGGGGCCCAGGGTTGCAAGAAGAGCAGGATCAGCAGCCAACACAAGGAGCGTTTACCCAGGTTCGGGCCGCGAGGATGCGTAAAACCCTAGTCCTGCTTTGATGGGTGTATTTCAGAGAGTTCTTGAGCTCTCGAACTAGCTGTGGTGAGTGCGTGGTCTGAAAGAGCCGAATCCTTCTCTAGTATGCCATGGGCCTCCTTTTATAGTCGAAAGGGGCTGCCACAGTGGCACACAGGAGGTGGAAAGGCACACAGTGCCCTGAGCTTATCGCTCGTATTACAGGACAAGACGCATTTAATGCGTAGCTTAGGTGTCCCTCTGCTTTATCGGGGACGGGGGCGAGGCCCGTCCCGTCCGTCGCCGCTCCTCCTCGCTTCGACACGCGCCTTGGCTAGCAATGCGTGCGGCGCCATGTAGGCAGGCAGGCAGCTGAGGTGGCGCGGTGGTGGAGCCTTCACGAAGATCTGCATGCCACCACGCAGGCGCTCGATGAGTTGGCCTGGGAGCTGCATGTTGCCACGCAGATGCCCGCCCAGCTGGTTGGGCTGGCAGCTGCATGTGAACAGCGGTGGAAGCTTGGTTGTCGTGGGCCTGGTGGTGGCCCCGCTGGCATCCTTGGTGAGGGCCTTGCCGGGTGGCCCGGCAAGGGTCTTGCTGTGTGGCCCGGCAAGGGTCTTGCCGTGGCGCGCTGTCGTCCCCGGCAAGGGCCTTGCCGAGGGTCTGGTGGCCTTCCTCGGCAAGGATCTTGCCGAGGATCATCGTCTTCTAATCCTCATCTGATCTTGAATATGTCTCCACAAATATCTGCATGCCACCATAGAGGTGCTTTCCCGAGCCCTGGCCCCACGCGGATGATGGCGTTGGGGACCGTGGGCTCAAGGGTGGCTCGCTCTATTGGTGTGGGGCGAGCTGCCCCGGCAAGGGTCTTGCCGAGGGAGCCTGCTTCGTCCCTCTGCTCCTTGTGGTCTCGGCCTTGGCGTTGCTCTGATTATCTTGGGCCTCGGTCTTACCTTGGCTCACCTCCCCTGTTCTGCTTGGTGTGGTCGTGGGCGCGACTCCGACTGCCCGCGCACAAGTAAAGGGGTACAAAAGCGTGCCCCTCTTTTTGTACACCGACACAGAGCACATGTTGACTGTAGGACGTGACCCCTAGAAACTGGCAAGCCCATAGGAAAGATTTTTCTAAAACTTCATTTTCAAAAAGATCCTTTACCTCTCTTCTCTTCTGAACTTATTCAAATATTCCCTTTTAGTGCAACTATACCTCTTTTCCCTTTTGACCACACGAAGAATTCGACTGATGTGACCACTCCAAGAAGATGGCGGACAACTAAGACCACTTCGGAATAAGGAGGATTTTTACCGTGCATTACAATAATGGAAACTACAATGGTTGAAGACTCCGAGGACTAGGAGAATTCAAAGGCTCTGAAGAATCCCCGGACTTGTGTGACCTAGGAAGGTTACCCTTATGGAATTTGCTAGACTATTGAAGCTGTCAATACCTGAGATCAAGGTATCGGAGAAAGACCAGAACATGGAGCATTAAAACTCAAAGTTTTGTCAAGAAAACCCTAAGGCGGGCGATATCAACTATGGACTGATAGCTCATGGAAATGACAAGAGCAGAAACACGGCTATCCATGATGTTATCGCCCGCTTATGCTATTGTCACCTTGCCAAATTAAGCATGCATTTCTTCGGAAGGATTGGATGGTAGAAGGCTAATGGAGCACCTAATCAGCAAAAGATGGAGTTTTAACCCTAGCTGGTGTATCACCAGGATCGGGAGAATTACATCAGGAGTTTAAAGATGGACCTTCAGGAAGCTATATTGGACAAGAAGCATTTCGTGAAGAACTTAGGACCCAGAAGCTGAAGTAGCCAAACTGGAGGAACAAAACCTCGAGATATCGGCGATTCGTCAGGAACTGAAGGACAGCAGGACCATGGTTCATGCCAAGGATGTTGAAACCCAGAAGTTTGGTACGACTCTTAAAGGACGTCACGAGAGACTTCGCGTCAACAGAAATGAACTGGCAAAAGAACTTGAGAAGGACAAGCACGATCGAAAGAAGCCCATCGGAGACATGAAGACCTAAAGAGTTTGGCGACTTTGAAGATTTATTGGCCTTTAGAAGACCAAACCCCTGTTATATACCTACGTTAGATGCGACGTTTGTGAGCTGTCAATTGTTTGATGTTTTTCCGACAGCCACAAAATAAAATATGTCTTTTCAAAAAACCATTGTTTGTATTGTGTGTATCCTCTCTATCTCTCTTATCCCACCCCAAAACCCATGGACCCAATAGAGGATGAATGGAGATGACCTCATATTTTCTAGACCGATGAGTCAATTGGAGACATACCGATGGATTTAGAACATGGAAGATCATATGAAGAATAACACTATAGCCGGAAAGGATATGACTCAGCATGCTCTTCAGTGCTTTGAAAGAGGTGCTGCTACTTGGTGGAGGATGTACCAAACCGTCAATTGATGGCAAAGAGCAACCACTTGGGAAGAATTTAAGTTGACTTTGCCAAAGTCTTGGTTTGTGTCCCAGAAATTGAAGCTTTATGGAAGTGGTATGAAGAAGCCTTGTGCATGCAAGCTCTGTGGAGAAATAGGACACAACCATAAAGAACACAAGGACGAATGCCCTAATTGTAAAGGAAGTCACGCAGCTGAAGAACGCCCTACTAGGCAGATCACTTGTTTCTTGTGTGAAAGGACTACCCACTACCCTGCTCAGTGTCACATTTACCCCATGGTACAAAGAACCATCCAGCAGAAGAAAGAAGCAATGAAAGGAGCCCTCATGGAAATTTTAGAAGAATCTGTGATGAAGGAAGAGGTGGAGGACACACCCAAAGAAGAACCAATTAAACCCTGCACCAAGTCTTGCTATTCATGTGGAGAAGAAGGACACCTCTCCCAGAATTGTCTGAATGGGGATCTAGTAGAATTCCCGACAGAGGAAGTAGAGTATGACCCACAGGAAATAGAAGCCCTGATTGGAACGGAGAAGTCCAGGAAGAGAAGTAGATTGGATTCCAGGAAGGACCTGAGTCATATCACCTGTTTCAGGAGCAAGGAGTCGGGGCACTACTTCAGCAGTTGCCCAAAAAGGAAGCCGAGGACCCAAGGAGGCTATGTAATCACAAGGAAACCTCGAGCTTGTTAGAAGTAATATGTTTCCATTGTGATGAAGCAGGGCACTTTGCCAGAGATCTTCCCAATGAGAAGAAGACAGGTGATAATTAGTTGTGTCTGTGAGAAGTATAGTAGTAGTGGGAACAATTCTTTTGTATTGAGGTGTTGAGTTGAGGCATGTAATGGAAATGCAAGAGATTGTAATAATTGGAGAATCAATAAAGTTAGCCTCGTTGGTACCGATTCAGAATTTTATGAGCAGTGACTCTATGAAGAAAGATTTTGACCATCTTCGAGGATATGAGAAATATGGTCTATGGAGGAATTTGTGCATTTCAAGGGTTGTAGTAGCTGTGAGGACACTTGACCCCTGGAAAAGATGATGATATTCCCCGAAGTGGATTTCGGACAAAATAAGTATGAGTTTTGTCTCGATACATGGGGTATCCCAAGAGTATGGAGAGATGAAGTACTATTGGATATAAAGGAGGTATGATGTTGGAAATATAGAGCAATTGCAACTCCATGAGGTGTTTGAGTAATCACGTATGAGTTTGGTGCCAATAGAAGGAAGAGAGACAGTATAATTGGATGGATTTAAGAATACTAGGAAGTTGGATGTTGGATTAATGAATAGTTGCCTCTATGATGAGTTCAAGGTTTACAAGTGATGAGATGGGCTCATAACCCACAGGCCCCAGGACCTGCCAAGAAGCAAGCACACTCTTGCTGAAGGAAAAACCCTGGAAGAAGTTACGATTTTATCGACAGACGATCTTATAGGAGTAACGCAAAACCTGAGAGTTGTGAAGAAACGATAGGTGTTTGTTTGGCTTGCAGAATCCATGGATTTATCTGAACTTAGTTCGTCGACAAGAGAAATTCGGCAATGCTTGTGAGGATGACCGAGTGTTAGAATGCGAGATTTGCTAAACCGTATACAAGGTAATGATTTGGGTGTGGGATGGATTGATCACCATACCGACTTACTCTTATTATTCGCTACATGGGATGGTGAATCTGAGTGACTTACCTATAGTAGAGAGACGACGATCAAAACCTTGTTCAAGCCTTAGAATGGTATGACAATTTTCCCCTTGTACCAAGCAGCTGTTGCCAATCGTAGGATATACGGTGAGGTTCAACCCAGACCCATTTCCTGCATGAGAAACCATAAATTGTTGACCACCATGAGATATCGATAGTTTTTTAGTATTGGCGCCAGACCCATCAGCTGAGAAGACCCAGTCTCGGAATAACCTTACCAAGATGAAAGGACAGAAGAATTGAGGAAAAGGTTATGCCGCTACCGGAAGAGCCAGAGAAGGAATTATACTGAAGATCTGAGAAGACCGGCCCTTTCAAGAATAAGGATGGAGTATATGAGTATTGATGGGACCGTAACCATGCTCCTAAGGGTGGTAGCACCCCGAGACCCTGGAGACGATTGATGGATTTTGAGAAGACTCCGAACCTAACCTATTTCTTTCTAGCCTATCCGAATCTCGAGGACAAGATTCATTTTAAGGGTGGTAGGTTTGTAACATCCCAAAATTCTAAATTTTGGAATGTTATAATAAATAGATAGTTTTGATTGTTTGCTTGATTGATTGTGTGAAATTGAGTGAAATTCGAAACTTTTGAAAGTTAAATGAGAGGGAATAAAAGGACTTTCCCAAACTTTCATCTTTGCTTTCTAATCTCCATGAATTCAAATTATTTTCATCACAAAACCCTGGAGAGAAGATGACATGACTTCTTCCATTTATTTAAATGAAAAGGGTTTTTGAAAACATTTGAATTTCATTTTGAAAATATTTCAAAATCAGAACTTTAAGCAACTCAAAGATTTTCATGAGAGAAGATAAAATGACTTCTTCAAAACATATGAAATATGAGTTGGAAGTTTAAAAGGATCAAATTCAAAGTCCTTTTGAAATTATTTGGGTTTTTTTCAATTTATTTTTCTCCAAAAATAAAATATATGGAAAATAGGGTAACATGATTCCCTACACTAGAAAATTGGAGAGAAATAAATTTGAAATCATTTTGGTATTTTTAGAATGATTTTTATTAGATTTTAGTAGGGCAGTAGCACTCTTTGAATTATTTGAATTTTTCTCGATTTTATTTGACTTTACAAAAATGTTCAGGTTATAGGAAATCTTTTTCTGAAAATTTTGATATATAACATGCCTACGTTATATTTTATTTTATTTGGTTTTTCTTTTGTTTTTATTGTCTCTTAAAAAATGTTTAAAAAAAACTTCCTCCTCCGACTGGGCCGGCCCAACCAACCGGGCCAGGCCAAGCCCAGCCCGCTCCACGTTGCCCCCGACCTCCGGACGAACTCCAGCGCCAACACGACGGCGCCGCCGATCTCGTGCCGCAGCTGGACTCCCGCAGCCGCCTCGTCCTTGCCCCTCCTCCACGCCAGCAGCCGCCCCTCCACTCCTATAAATAGCACGGCCCCGGGCCCTTTCCTCGCTGCTCGCGCCGCCTCGCCTCCGTGCATCTCGCCACCGCCGCCTCTGCCATTTGCGTAGCCACGCTCGCTGCCGCTGGCAGCTCCACCCCGCTGCTAGCTGCTGCTGCCGTCGCCGCCGTGCGCCGCCGCCGTCGCCTCGCGCCGAAGCCGCTGCCCGGGCCGCCTCGCCAGAGCCCGCCGCTGCCGCCGGAAACCATCGCCGTCAGTTTTTCCGCCAAAAATCGCCCGAACGGTAAAAACCGCAAAAAGGCGCACTGGTTTTCTTTTAGCATGTTTTCTTTTTTTAGTTAGTCATATTCGGTGAATGTTCTCTGTTTAGATAGTTTTAGCGAACGTTTTCGTTCGTTAGCATTCGGTAGCGAACGTTCGTTATTTAGTTTTTCCTTTTTCTGTTTTATTTTCACCAGGGACCTAGTTGTAGTTGTTTTATTTACAGTTTAGCCCCTGAACTTCAAACCTTCGATACTTTCTACTCGTTTGTCCAAATCCAACGAAACCAACGCCCACTTCTTCGTTATGATCCCCTCTATCCAGTAAATAAACTTGAACATGTTTTTGAAAGTTTTAAAATTTGAAGATTTGTATTTGAACTTCGTTTGATCATAACTTGAGTTTTATAACTCCGATTTAGTTGATTCTTTTTGCAAATCGAAGCTCTTGACCTAAACTTTCTGATAAGGCTAAATTTACATAATTTTGGTACTGTTAGAAATTGTTTTATGTTACAAGAGTTATTTGCTTGGTTTTGATGTTTTCCGAATCGTCTTCTTCGTTCTTTCCGATCTTTTGAGTGATTGCTTATGTGTGGTTACTATTGCTTGCTTACGATAGATTGACCGGAGTGTGACGAGTAGAACTATCAGGAGTTATGAGTGCGAATCATCTTCATCAACAGTACAAGGCAAGTTCGCACTTTGATCATATCCCTTTCATACCCAGTTTTTGTGCATTAGTTTCACCCTCAAACATTGCATGAGTAGGACTTGATAACATGTGGGTATTGGGAAGTAGTTGATGAGGTAGAAACCTATTGTCCTGCATTCAAACCTTGGGAGTTACTACTACGTTATGCTTATACTGCTTTGCTATGCTCGTAGACGTGGATTGGTTGAGTGTATTCATGACAGATGTGAGAGTTATCATTAACGGTTAACTTAAGCTGGCTACTTTAATACACATCTGGGTGGAATGGTAGGGGCACCCTGGAGCACCCAGTGATTTGCCCGGGCACCTGGAGAACCCAGTGCTTGCCCAAGGGGATCCCGGAGGACCCGTGTGATCACCCTATGGAATGCCACCCAGGCTCAAAGGGATCATAAGATTATTCATGCTAGAAACTTCCGTGTGCAGCCACAAGCCATTATGGGCTCTGGCATAGTTAAGTAAGTTGCATGAGCTCTTGAAGAGGTGGACTAGCAGATGTAGGGGGATTGTAGGTGTACCGGTCTGCCCGGAGTAGAGAGTTAATGCTTCTGAAAGACTGTGTCTCGGTCATCCGTTTCTCAAACATCATGTAGTGCGAGAAATCTAACGGAGGAGATCGAGTCTTGTGGGGAAAAGTGCGCAAATCTCTACAGAGTGTACAAACTAATCATGGTTAGCCGTGTCCCTGGCTATGGACAATCTTGAGTCTCTGGTACTTGGATTATCATATTGATCTCATCACTTTACTTAATCAATTGTTGGGTTGATGATTATTAATTTGGGATTGAGTTGGAGGAACCTTCTCAATGTTTACAACAAACTTTGTAGTTAAATAAAATATATTCCTTTGTTGTAGGGAAAAATTGGCTTTTTCGCAAAAACATTATAACCATAGAGCCTTTCCACCAGCCATATATGCATGTAGTGATAGCTATTATTCATCATTATCCTATGGTGTGAATTTGCCAGTACATTCAATGTACTGACCCTTTGTGGTTGCAACGTCTCATGTTGCAGGATCTTACGATGAGTAAGTGATACGTTAGCTGGGTTATGATTTCTACACTCAACTTTGCCGTTGGTGTTGATGGGAATCCACAACCTTGTTGTTACTTCCACTATTTGGATTGAGGTAATAGTATTTACGTTACTTTATACATGTGATTTACCTCTGTTATAAATCCTCGAGTACTGTGTGTGTCAGCATACCGATCCAGGGATGACACTTAAGCACAGAGACTTGACCGTCTGAGGTCGGGTCGTGCTACCTCTTGAGCACTGCGTTGGTTTTTCCTTGAAGAGGAAAGGATGATGCAGCAAAGTAGCATAAGTATTTCCCTCAGTTTTTGAGAACCAAGGTATCAATCCAGTAGGAGGCTACGCGCGAGTCCCTCGTGCCTACACAAAACAAATAACTCCTCGCAACCAACGCGATAAGGGGTTGTCAATCCCTTCATGGTCACTTACGAGAGTGAGATCTGATAAATATGATAGGATAATATTTTTGGTATTTTTGTGATAAAGATGCAAAGTAAAATAAAAGCAAAGTAAAAAGCAAAGGAAATAACTAAGTATTGGAAGATTAATATGATGAAGATAGACCCGGGGGCCATAGGTTTCACTAGTGGCTTCTCTCAAGAGCATAAGTATTTTATGATGGGTGAACGAATTACTGTTGAGCAATTGACAGAATTGAGCATAGTTATCATGTATATAGGCATCACGTCCGAGACAAGTAGACCGACTCCTGCCTACATCTACTACTATTACTCCACTCATCGACCGCTATCCAGCATGCATCTAGAGTATCAAGTTCATGAAAACAGAGTAACGCCTTAAGCAAGATGACATGATGTAGAGGGATAAATTCATGCAATACAATAAAAACCCCATCTTGTTATCCTCGATGGCAACAATACAATACGTGCCTTGCTGCCCCTACTGTCACTGGGAAAGGACACCGCAAGATTGAACCCAAAGCTAAGCACTTCTCCCATTGCAAGAAAGATCAATCTAGTAGGCCAAACCAAACTGATAATTCGAAGAGACTTGCAAAGATAACCAATCATACATAAAAGAATTCAGAGAAGATTCAAATATTGTTCATAGATAATCTTGATCATAAACCCACAATTCATCAGTCTCAACAAACACACCGCAAAAATATTACATTGAATAGATCTCCACGAGAGAGGGGGAGAACATTGTATTGAGATCCAAAAAGAGAGAAGAAGCCATCTAGCTACTAACTATGGACCCGAAGGTCTGAGGTAAACTACTCACACTTCATCGGAGAGGCTATGGTGTTGATGTAGAAGCCCTCCGTGATGGATGCCCCCTCCGGCGGAGCTCCGGAACAGGCCCCAAGATGGGATCTTGTGGGTACAGAAGGTTGCGGCGGTGGAATTAGGTTTTTGGCTCCGTATCTGATCGTTTGGGGGTACGTAGGTATATATAAGAGGAAGGAGTATGTCGGTGGAGCAACAGGGGGCGCGCCCCCCTACCTCGTGGCCTCCTCTTTTATTTCCTGACGTAGGGTCCAAGTCTCCTGGATCATAATCTTCCTAAAAATCACGTTCCCGAAGGTTTCATTCCGTTTGGACTCCGTTTGATATTCCTTTTCTGCGAAACTCTGAAATAGGCAAAAAACAGCAATTCTGGGCTGGACCTCCGGTTAATAGGTTAGTCTCAAAAATAATATAAAAGTGGATAATAAACCCCAATAATGTCCAAAACAGTAGATAATATAGCATGGAGCAATCAAAAATTATAGATATGTTGGAGACGTATCAGGTCGCTACATAGCTAGAGTACCTCCATGCAGAGCATTGTAGACATACAAATTTGCAAAATACATATGGATCTGAATCTGCCAGACCCGTTGACTAAACTTCTATCACAAGCAAAACATGATCACACCTTAGTACTCTTTGGGTGTTAATCACATAGCGATGTGAACTAGATTATTGACTCTAGTAAACCCTTTTGGTGTTGGTCACATGGCGATGTGAACTATGGGTGTTTAATCACATAAAGAGGTGAACTATTGGTGTTAAATCACATGGTGATGTGAACTAGATTATTGACTCTAGTGCAAGTGGGAGACTGAAGGAAATATGCCCTAGAGGCAATAAGAAAGTTGTTATTTTATATTTCCTTATATCATGATAAATGTTTATTATTCATCCTAGAATTGTATTAACCGGAAACTTGATACATGTGTGAATACATAGACAAAACACTGTGTTCCTAGTATGCCTCTACCAGACTAGCTCGTTAATCAAAGATGGTTAAGTTTCCTAACCATAGACATGTGTTGTCATTTGACGAACGGGGTCACATCATTAGGAGAATGATGTGATGGAAAAGACCCATCCATTAGCTTAGCATATTGATTGTTCAGTTTTATTGCTATTGCTTTCTTCATGTCATATACATATTCCTTTGACTATGATATTATGCAACTCTCGGATACCGGAGGAATACCTTGTGTGCTATCAAACGTCATAATGTAACTAGGTGATTATAAAGATGCTCTACAGGTATCTCTGGAGGTGTTTGTTGGGTTGGCATAGATCGAGATTAGGATTTGTCACTCCGAGTATATGAGAGGTATCTCTGGGCCCTCTCGGTAATGCACATCATAAGAAGCCTTGCAAGCAATGTGACTAATGAGTTAGTTGCGGGATGATGTATTACGAAACGAGTAAAGAGACTTGCCGGTAACGAGATTGAACTAGGTATGAAGATACCGACGATCGAATCTCGGGCAAGTAACATACCGATGACAAAGGGAATAACGTATGTTGTCATTACGGTTCGACCGATAAAGATCTTCATAGAATATGTAGGAACCAATATGAGCATCCAGGTTCCGCTATTGGTTATTGACCGGAGAGGTGTCTCAGTCATGTCTACATAGTTCTCGAACCCGTAGGGTCCGCACGCTTAACGTTCGATGACGATTTAGTATTATATGAGTTATGTGATTTGGTGACCGAATGTTGTTAGGAGTCCCGGATGAGATCACGGACATGACGAGGAGTCTCGAAATGGTCGAGAGGTGAAGATTGATATAGGACGATGGTATTCGGACACCGGAAGTGTTTCGGGAGTACCGGGTACATATCGGGTCACCAGAAAGGAGTTTCGGGCACCCCCGGCAAAGATATGGGCTTTATGGGCCAAGTGAGGGAACATACCTGCCCACAAGGGGCTGGTGCGCCCCCTATAGGGCCAGCCATATGGGGAAGAAAGGAAAGGAGAGGAGGAAAAGGAAATTGTGAAGTAGGATTCCTACTTCCTTCCCCACCCCCTCCTTCCTTTCCCCTTTGTCCAAACATGGCAAGGGAGGGACGCGGCCAGGGCAGGAGCTCTAGGGCCGGCCGGCCACCTATGTGGTGTGCCAGGCTGCCTCCCCTCCCCCTCCCACCTATATATATGTGGGGGGCGGGGGCGCCCCTAGCACAACACACCAACAATCATTAGCCATGTGTGGTGCCCCCTCCACAGTTTACGCCTCCGGTCATATCTTCGTAGTGCTTAGGCGAAGCCCTATGGATGGTCTGATACAGCGCCCACTGCTCATTCAGGAAGCCAGGATCATCGGACACCTACGAGCACCTTTGAGAGACTGAGACGGCATGAAACGGTAAGGCCGCGCTTGGGAACTCTGGTTTATTTCACACCTGTATTAAGATACAAGTGTAATTTACTCGTCATCGGAAACAACACATAAAATACAGGCGTAATGAAACCGAGGTCCGAGGTCTCTAACGAAAACTGGCGTGTTACGCATGTAATTTGAGAGACCAGTGTATATTTTACTAGTCGAAATCGACCAACCAAGCGCTTCGCCCGAGACCATCTGCTTTTATTTACAAGCGGTTTTGGTTGGAAAACGACGATCCAATCACGGCCTAAGATGATGAGTTGGTCGGAAGATCATATGGTTTCACCTCTAACCTACCCGAGTTGTCGTATAGGCTATGAATGAAACATAAGACAATGAACTTCTTAAGCACAGAAACAACAGAAGAGGATGATCTTCATAACATGCAAATCACAGGCATTAGCTCAACATGCAAAACAATATGAAGCATTATTCTCAGGAGGCAAGGTGAACAGCCCGTGATGCCGCATGCCACAGCATTCCATAGGCAACATTCAGAACAAACTCACAAGGCCTGGCATTACATAGACAACATTCAGAACAACTCTTAAAATACCTTACATAAGTCAACATTCATGTGACTGCATCTCAGCAGAGTAAATATTTCTGAACTGAAGATAGGAATAGGAAAAAACAATCGACGTTGCTCACAGCAAAGGGTGTTCCACTCAAAAATATCAAATGCATGTCTTCTGGCTAACATCAATGAGAAAAATTTGACAAGGTTTTCCAATTCCAATATATTAAACTAATGTCTTCTTGCTAACATCAATGATTAAACTTTGACAAGCTTTTCCCATTCAAAATATGTAATGCCTATGATTGTGGAACAGGCAAGGTTTGTCATTAGTTTGTCACCTGATAGTCCGGTGGCTCAAGGTGACAACGAATGATTAGAGAACCATTTGATGTATTGTGCATGATGAAGTATTATGGAGGACACGAACCATCTGAACATTTTGTGCAGTTCCACTAAAATCAAGCTGAGCATCCCTGTGGATTTCGTATTTATATGCTGCAAGAAAACAAAGACACATCAGCACACACATGAATATTGGCCCCAGTATCAACCCACCAATCGGTGGACTAACAAACTGAAAGTATGGTAAACAGATTACCATACCCAGATGCCCCATCATTGTTGCTTAGAATGACATTGACAGACTTGGAGTCCTGTCCTGGCTTCTTGTACTTGTTTGGGCACTTTTTGCCCAGTGCACTCCACTTGTTTTTGAGTTGCATATGCTCTCTGTAGACTAGTCATGTCACCAGCGTCTACTAATACTCTGTAAAGCTTCTCGATCATTCCTTGTGTAATGTAGCGCAAATAGTGACTGCTTCTTTCTGCAAAGTGGTAAGACCAACTGGACCCACTAATGCAGCAGTTTGCCTTAGACACATTGGCTCCTTTTGTGCAGTTCAACTAAAATCAAAGTCGGAATAAAACCGAGCTTTAATTTTGATATCCCTGTAAGCACCAATAGGAATAAGGGAAACAATTACTGAGAAATAACGGTTGATGACTTGTACTCCCAGAAGAAAAACATCTACTGATCTACCTTATCTTAATGGGAAACAAAGCAGGAGAGTAGCAATTGTCAATCAGTGTGATTCATTCATATTAACAGAGACATTATCTTAACAATGCCTTGTTTCAACATGTATAAAGAACAACAAAGCAGAAAAGTACCATTCATAAAACAATGCGACTGATTCATTTTAACAGAGACATTATCTTAACAATACCTTGGTTAAACATGTAGAAAGAACAACAAAGCAGGATAGTACCATTTGTAAAACACTATAACTGATATATAATAACAGAGACATTATCTGAACAATACATTTCTTAAACATGTACTCCGGTCGATCCCTAACAGAAATGGTACTCCCGCCGATCCCTAACAAGTGTTGCAGTTTTGAACTAAGATTCAATAGTTAATTCCGAGGAAAGTCAGTACTAACCTTTTAAGACCAAGATTTGAAACAACTCGTGAGGAAGACCTAAAAGAGATCTCAACACATATATGGAAATCCGGTCTCCTTTTGTGCAGTTCCACCAAAATTAAGCGAAGAAAAATGTCGCAATAGCAACAAGTTGAATAGATATCCCTGTTTTAACATAGGCAAAAAAGGAATCAATTACTGGCCAATAAAGGAGGATGAAACATGCGGCCACAAAAATGGTAATCCCGCCAATCCCTAACAAGTGTTGCAGTTTTGAACTAAGATTCAGTAGTTAATTCTGAGAGTGGCATTGCTTAATTTTACCAGCGGCATTAGATTAAGAAAAAGCATAATCAGTTCCAGGGGAGAGTGGGCGTAACAACACCATGTGCTTCCATCTACTTATAAAGGGGGTGATGCAGAGTTTTGTTGTAACAAAGAAACAAGCATCATGTTTGGGTTGGAACAATTTTTGCCCACTTAACGGCAAAAGACAGCTGTTCAATAGCTTCAATTCAACATTTATCCAAAACAGTACCAATACAAGTAGCACAACATCTCAAAGCACACTGCAGCATCATGTGGATGAAAGTTGGTACTGACCTTTCTTGACCAAGATTTGAAACAAATCGCGAGGAGGACTTGAAAGAAATCCCAACACATATATGAAAATCCATGATCTCCTTTTGTGCAGTTCCACCAAAATTAAGCAAAGTCGCCGGTGTGATATCCAAGTTGAACTGCACAAAACACTCTTAAAACAAAAGTGTTTCGCGTAGCGAAGCAAAATGTCGCAATAACAACAAGTTGAATAGGTATCCCTGTTTTAACAGGGGCAAAAAAGGAATCAATTACTGGCCAATAAAGGAGGAGGAAACATGCGGCCACAAAAATGGTAATCCCGCCAATCCCTGACAAGTGTTGCAGTTTTGAACTAAGATTCAGTAGTTAATTCTGAGAGTGGCATTGCTTAATTTTACCAGCGGCATTAGATTTACAAAAAGCATAAACAGTTCCAGGGGAGAATGGGCGCAACAACACCATGTGCGTCCATCTACTTATAAAGGGGGTGATGCAGAGTTTGTTGTAACAAAGCAACAAGCATCATGTCTGGGTTGGTACCATTTTTGTTCCGGACAATTGCATTTCTGCCCTTAACTTGATCCCACTACTCAAATTTGCCCCTAATTCCGAAGTGTGCTCAAATTTGCCCCTTCGCCATCATGTGGCCTTATAGAAATGCCCTTCCGTGCCGTTTCCGTCGAGTCAAAGCGCTTTGACCGGTAACTCACCGTCTTTTAGACATTTCTGCCCCTGGTGCTTACATGTGGGCCCTCATCCACTCACTTACCCTATCTATTCTCTCTCTCGCGCTTCACTGTCTCACTCTCTCCCCAAATCGCACGAACCCTAACCCTAAAACTCATCGATTTGTTGTGGCCATGGCGGCTACAGATCGAGCGGCTGCTGGTGACAAGTTGTAGATCTGAACCCTCTCAGAGCATTGGTGCGGTCGGGTTGGAGGCGGAGTCCACACGGGATGGCGCACGAGCGTGAGGGCGGCGACACAAACGGGAACACATCACCGGCCCGGTATCTCTCTTTCCCTTTCCTCTGTGTTCTTTGTTCGCTGTGTAGGTCGATTATGTACTGCCTATGCTCGTAGTGCTCATGTTCCTCTCCCCTTTCTTTGTTGTTTTGTGCGATTTGTTGGTAGGATGGATCCGGATCCGAGTACTGCATTTTCTCTGAACTGTAGAATGGAAACCACAATTTTAGGAAGCTCTGGTACAAAGGGATCTGGTACTGGCTTCACATTTCCTCTTGTTGTGGACAGTAGATCATCATTTATTCAATTTAGGGCTGCAATCTGCGAAAAATATCCATGGGGAATATATGATGCAGTGGAGTTTAGGTACTGGGACATTGCTAATTCTATTTGGGTCCCAGTTCAGTGTGATGATGAGTTAGCATTAATGTTTGGGACAAATGCTGATTCCAAGTCTGTCCAATTAGAAATTAATGTCATTCAGAGAAAAAGGGGAGAAACAAGCAGTGTAGGAAGGAGGTCACAACCTAGCAGCTCTAGAGGTAGAAGCAATGAATGTAGGGGGAGAAAATCATCATCCAGCTCTGTGCAAATACCAGGAACTCCAAGTGAACAAGTGCCCACTCAAGCAGGCACTAGTAATAGCATAGATTCTGGTAATTCTAACATGGAAGATGGCCTTGCTGATGATGTGCCCGCCGATGATGAGGATGAACTACTTTATCCAGAGTTTGTTGTAAGAAAGCAGTCCATGGGCAAAGCAGCTGAGGAGGATTACATTCAACCACCTGAAGCAATGTTTGAAGAGGGAGGTGAAGATGAGTTGGCTGAGGACATTGACATGGGGTACTCTGAATCATCAGATGAGGATAGGCTAGATGTGCAATATAATAGAGATGATCCTTCTCTGCAAGAAGGAACTATATTTTCCAGTGCTTTAGACTGTAGAAATGCACTTGCAACTTTTGCAATTAAAACTCAAAGTGAGTACAAAGTTGACAAGAGTGATCCAACTAGACCGACAGTTCATTGTGCCTACAAGAGATGTAAGTGGAGGATGCATGCCTCTCTAATGATACATAGCTCTTTGTTTCAGGTATAAATTGGAGATACTAACAGTTATTGTAGCACATATATGTCTGATTTCCTTGTATATTGTACCATTTTATGTCTGACTTATGTGTTATTTATTGGTATGCAGGTGAAAGTCAATAAAACTGCTCACACTTGTCCAAGTGTGAATAGGAGGCAGAGGTTGAGGTCTAGCAGGTGGATTGCAGATGCTATTAAGAACTGGGTATAAGAAGATTCAAATATTGGTCGTACACAGCTCAAGAAAGATCTGAAGAAAAAGTATGGCTTGGTCATACCATATATGAGGGTGTTCTATGGAAAGCAAATGGCCCTAGACAATATATATGGTAAGTGGTCCGACTCTTTCCAGTTATTGTACACTTTCAAGGCTGAAGTGGAGAAGGCATCTCCTGGTAGTGTTGTGAATATTGATAAACACACAGTGCAATTTAAAATAAATGGACAAACCAGAGAAAAAGAGTGCTTTAGGAGAGTTTTTGTGTCATTCAAAGCTTGTTGGAAGGGTTTTTTGGATGGATGTAGGCCATACTTAGCAGTAGATGCCACATCATTGAATGGGAGGTTTAGAGGACAACTAGTCAGTGCATGTGCAGTTGATGCATGCAACTGGATATATCCAGTTGCATATGGTGTGTTAGAGGGTGAGAACATAGAAAGCTGGAGCTGGTTTTTCCAAAACCTGAAAGAACTTATAGGCCACCCACCAGGTCTGGTAATTCACACAGATGCATGTAAAGGTCTTGAGACTGCAGTTGAGGCTGTATTTCCAGGAGTAGAGCATAGATAATGCATGAGGCACTTGGCAGCAAATTTTTCAAAAAAGTATAGAGGAAAAATTCTTTGATGAAAATCTATGGCCTTGTTCTTTGACATATAGCTTGAAGAAGCACAACTACCATCTGAGGCAGTTGTATAGCAAGGAAGGTGTCAAAGAATACCTAGAGGAACATCATAGTAAGTTGTGGGCCAGGGCACTATTCAATGAGACTTGCAAACTAGATTATGTTAATAACAATCTAGCCGAGTCTTTCAATTCCAAGATTAAAAAATGAAAAGGTTTGCACATTGTGCATTTGCTTGACAAGATAGGCAGTATCTTATGGAGAAGTTTTCTCTAAGACAACAAATTGCATCTGCCACATTCAGTGGGCACATTATAATTCCCAAAGTCATGAAGTTGTTACATGCAAAATCTAAAGACCTAGACACGACTATGGTGATGAGAAGCACATATGAAGCAGAGGTGACAGCAATTGACAAGGAAAAGAGAGAGTGGAGATATCCTGTTAATTTGGAAACTAGAACTTGTAGTTGCAAAAAGTGGCAACTAATTGGACAACCATGCATACATACTTTATTTTTTATTACTTCACTGAGAGGTCCAGTTAGTGAAATAGATCAGTATGTGCATGATTATTTCTCAGTTCAAAAATTCAATGCAACCTATGCTGAGAATTTGCCTGCAATGGAGGGAAAGCAACAGTGGGATGTGATTGACCCAGGTTTCAAAATATGTGCACCACTGCAAAACAGGGCACCTGGAAGACCGAGGAAGACAAGAATTAGAGCAAAGTCTGAGGGAAAAGGACTTGGGGGGAGGAAACATAAATGTGACAGATGTGGCAGACTTGGACATCATGGCAAGAACTGCAAAGAATCAGTAGACCCTGCTTCTGGAGAAGATGAACATTGGGGTGCAGACAATGCATCTAAAGAACCTATTGAAACAGAAGAAGATACAGGAGATGAAGGAGCACAAGATGCAATTGCAGATGAAGATACAGGAGATGTTGCAGATACAGGAGCACAAGATACAGTTGAAAATGAACATGTCAGGTATAATATTTATTACTACATTCTGAAGAACATGTCATTTTTGCTTGCGAACTGCTCATTTGTCTGAATCTTTAAAGCCCAAGAACAATTGATCCTGTACCAGAACCAACAACTGATGCAACTGACCCTGTACCAGAACCAACAACTGATGCAACTACAGTGGCTAGTGTAGTCAGGTATAATATGTGGGGCAACATGTCATGCTAAATTCTGAAGAACATGTTCTTTCTGCTTGCTAACTATCATTTTCTTTACCTTGACAGCCCAAGAAAAAATTATAAGAAACCAGCTATGAGAGGAGCATCACCGGCAAAGAAGAAGAAGCTTTCATTTTATAAAGAGACCACAATTGGATCTGTTACAGGTAGCAACCAGCTCAGCAAAATAGTTCCTCCTCAGAAGGAACTAAAGAAAATTATCAACAATAGGAGGATCAGTTCTAGGCTATCTACAAACCCAGCTTGCAACACCAGGAGCAAGAGGGCCAAGTTGCAGTGAAACTGATAGTGTTGGTGTTTATTGTGTTCTATGTAGTTCTCAAACTGATAGTTTATTGTGTTCTTAACTATGTGAAGTTGGTGTGAACTGCTAGTTATTAGTGCTGGTGTGCACTATATGCAAGTTTGGTGTGAAGTGCTACTTATTAGTGCTGGTGTGCACTATATGCAAGTTTGGTGTGAGAAAACATGTTATCTGTGCTTGACGTTGTGTGCTTGTTCACACTACAATATATCTATGCAAATGTTGTTTTGAATGATCAATTTGGCATGTATGTTGCCCCATTATGTATGTTGGTATAGTGAATGATCATTTTGGCATGTCAAACCACATATTTAAGATCATTTTGGCATGTCACAACAACAATTTTATTCTCATTTTGTCACCAGGACATAACAACAACTAGTTCACAAGCAACATAACTCAGTTCATCTGCTGCCAAATCAGTTCTTCAGATCAAACCCAACAACTCAGTTCACACCCATCTTCAGTTCACACAACAATCCACAACAGCCAAAAGAACTACATCAATATGAATTCTTAGACCACATAGAAACTACAGTGGCCAAAACAACTACCACTAGAACTATGAGAAATCCACTAGTATCTAGAAAATCCTTGTTCTTCTTCAACTTCATCTTCAGTTGCTTGTTTTTCTCAGTTAAATGCATCACCCTCCTATCTAAACGACAAGCTTTAAGCCAACTTGCTTCTAGCCCAGCATGCATCTCCTCGAAGGCACGACCAACACGATCTAACGGAGGCGGGTCAATCCAAACAATCCACTCGCATTCATCGGGCAGCTGCAAAATCAAACCAAGATCTGGCCCAAAATTATAGCTTGATACAAATCTAAATAACACAATTTATGTTCCCAATCAATTACATCAAGTTGGTAGCCCAAAAACCGCCTCCCTGTACTAGCTCCTCCCCAGCCGGTGCTTCGTGCGCTCCTCAAGTCCACAGAACGTTGGATCGGGGAGGAAGAACTCAGATGACCACTGAACTATGCCTACACCATCAACCTAAACAACAACAATATAATCCCCACTTTGGATGAACGAACCCTAATTTTGCAAAATCCCCAAATTGATAAGCAATACTTACCTCGCTGACTGCCGATGAGCTTGATGAAGCCATGCCCGACATGCACATCACACTCCTCTGCTGATTCCAGCTTCCTCTGGTGCCAATCGCCAAAGTGAAGTGCGTGTGCTCAGATCCAGTGCGCGCGTCGGGAGGTTGAAGAAACAGAGGAGAGTCAGAGTGAGAGAACGATTCAAATAGGGCCCACATGTAAGCACTAGGGGCAAAAATGTCTAAAAGACGGCGAGTTACCGGTCAAAGCGCTTTGACTCGACGGAAACGGCACGGAAGGGCATTTCTATAAGGCCACACGATGGCGGAGGGGCAAATTTGAGCACACTTCGGAATTAGGGGCAAATTTGAGTAGTGGGATCATGTTAAGGGCAGAAATGGAATTGGCCCTTTTTGTTCACTACTTAATGGGAAAAGAGAGCAATACAATAGCTTCAATTCAACATTTATTTAAAACAGTTCCAATACAAGTAGCACATCATCTCAAAACACACTGCACGATCATGTGGATGAAGACAAGTACCAACCTGTCATGACGCACACAAGATCACCTACGAATTTGCCAACATGAATAGGAAATCCAATCTCGTTTTGTGAAGTTGCACTGAAATCAAGCAACGTCGCCGGTGTGACATTTAAGTTTGCTATAGAAACAAGTTGAATAGATATCCCTGTTTTAACAGAGGCAAAAAAGGAAACAATTACTGGCCAATAAAGGAGGATGAAACAAACAGCGACAGAAAGAAGCATCTAACTTATCTTGATGGAAAACAAAGTAGGACAGTAGCATTTCTAAAACGGTTGCATTGATCCATATTAACAGAGACATTCTCTTAAAACAACATCGTTAAGAATGTAATTTAGTTTTAACGGTGGCATTGCTTCAATTTTTGAGCAGTATTCTTAGATTAACAACAGCAAAATAGTTGTATGGGACATGGGACATGCCAGCACCATGTGCGTCCACACGTATAAATGGGTGATGCAGAGTATGTAGCCAAGCAGCATATCTGTGTTGGTCCCATATTTGTTCTCTTTGAACCTTTTTCCTATGTGAGGGAAGCAAATCTAGTCATACACAAACTACCCGACCCCCCAGTTTCTTTCCTTTTTCAACAAAGAGATCGGTTCCTTATAGATGTGTGTACTGGGTTACCCCCTTTTTCCCTTTTCGACCAACAAAGCGGCTGGATAGCCAGTCTATACTACTTTCCCTCCTTCCTTTCCTCATTGAACCACGTCCTAGATTCATGCTCCACCCCACCGCACCCTTCTTTCCTCTTTGAACCAAGACCTAGATTCGACTACAGAATCGAAAAAGATCCGCATGCAGCTAGAGCAATGACGGTTTCAAAGAAACTTATACCTTAGGGTCGTCGGGATGTGGCAAGGCGTGCGGCGGGAGGCTGGATCTGCCGACATTACGTACGGCAGCGAGGAAGGAGGGGTCGGTGGCCCTCCCGCACAGGCGTTGGGTGAAAGAGAATAGCGCGGCCGGCGGTGGATTGCCTCCCTCGCCGAAGGCGATAGAGTGAACGCTGCACCTCATCCCCTTCCCGGTGCGACGGGATCCGAACGCATCCTTCACCAGCTGTGAGGGGGGGGAGAGACAGAGGCCAACACAGTCTTGTTTAGATCTGGTGAAGAGGGTGAGAGACTGTGAATATAGCAAACCCTAGCAAAGGAACGTTGAGCCTCCAGCGTGTGTGTGTATATATATATATATGTAGTGCGGCGAGAGTGTGGAGAGTGCAAACCCTAGCGAACAAGCGCTGAGGCTCCAGCTTATATAGTATATATACTATATTACGGGCTGAGCTCCGGTGCCTTAACTACAGCTGCCTTTGGTTGTCTGACAGGTGGGCCATCCACATTTTGGGCCCACCTGTCATACGCCCAAAGGCAGGTGCACTAAGTCAATGAAGCTGCGTCCATATAGTACTCGTGTATACTACTAATATATAGTGGAGTGGTTTTCTTATTCTCTCCATAACAATTGTTTTAAATGTGTAAGTGCGAAACAAAACTCTTTATTTAATGTGCCAGTGAAGAAAACTACTACTTCCGATGAACTAATAATCCACGCGTCCTGGTCGCACTTCCTGTCCTTCACGTGCGGTACACTACCCTCCCTTAAGTGAACAACCACACATGCGCCAAATTATCGGAAACGTGTGAGAGTGTGTACAAATAAAGAATTTTAATTTCAATTGTCGAAAAGGTTTGAGAGTATGTAAAGTTTGCCCTCTCTCAATAATTGGTTTGTTGTGTGCGGCCTAAACTTGGTCAAACTTTATAAAGTTTGACTTCAGTCAAATCTAATATGCAGAGTAAATAAAAATGGAGGGCTACTATGTCCATCCAGGTTTTTAGTCCAGACCATTTTTTTAATCAAAGTTAATAGCTGGACAAATAAAATTACAGGGGAGCTGAAGACAAAGTTGTGAGAAGGCTTAGAAATCAATACAAAACTTATGCTCTTAGTACCAACGTCGATCCTTCTTCGAGGAAACATTTGGTTCATAGCCAATTGTGTGATAAAATTGCACCAACGTGAAAGACGACTGCGTCTCCAACGCAACCAAGGTGAACTGATGAAGGATACCATCTTTGTGGGTAACAAGCAAAGAGCACTGATGGAAGACAGCTTGTTTTTCATGGAAAATCGATCAGCTTCACTAGCCGATGCAACCATGAGGTGCAACCATGAGCATCGATAGGTCATCGTGGTGATGCATCATCCATTTGGCATCAAGTTTGGGTGAGGCACCTATGAAGTTCGACAAATCCTCAATGTGGTTTGTTTCTTCTCAGTAATCAAGCTCAAGGAAGGAAGAACCACGTGGCAGAGGACAGTGAGGCGGAACAACAATGGCCATCCAATTTTGTGCAGTTCCACTAAAATTGAGGAAGACATGCCCGGGTATGGAGATACGCATCGCTGTTTGCAAAAATATAAAAAGGGGATATAGTGTTGTTACTTTGTTTTGGCAGTTGTACAAGATTAACAGCGACATCTCAATTGTCAATAATAATTGATGAAAAGTACACCAATAAACAGAAGCATCATGATTATCTTGATGGGAACTAAACCAGGATACCCGAGAAAAAAGCATTTCTTCATTTAACTAGTGATAGTACTATTAGATTAGCAGCAGCAATAGGAGTATATGGACAATAAACGCACAACCACCATGTTCTTTTTGTCAAAACAACATGTATACCTCCACCGAGGCATAAACCAGGACAACTTTTCGAGTGGCATTTCCTCTATAATAGTAGGTGATGTTGGACCAGCCGACGAAACCTAGCTACTGTACATGGGGAGCTGGGGGGTAGTCGCATAGAAGAAAACCCACATGCAGCGACCTAGGGAGCTGGACCAGTGCAAGAAGTTATACCTCAGGTGGGCGAGATGTCGCTTAGGCGGGCGAGCGGGATCTGCCCACACGATGGCAGCAAACAAGGGCGCGGAGGACCTTCGTCCGCGCCAGCACCGGCTCCGAGAGGACGGTGCGCATCGGCTTCATCCATTGCCGACGGCGACAACGTCAACGCTGCACCTCCTCACCTCCCGCAGTGGACGGGATTCGGCCGGAACTGTGACCACCGGTGAGGAGAGAGATAGAGTGGACACTGTCATCTTGTTTTGATATGGAGAGGGTGAGAGAGCGAGAGGCGAGAAACCCTATCAAACAAAAGGCTATATATACAATGGAGTAAAAAATTCTCTCGATAGAAGTGGTTTTAAATAGAATACGAACGTTCCCGAAAAAAGGAAACGAAAACCGGCTGACAATTTTTTTAACGTACCAAGAAAGAAAACTCGATCAAAAGCACGCCCCCGCTTCCAGGTCGCGAGAGTCATCGCGCACACACACATAGACATAGACATGCATATCCGTGTTTACGTAAAATTCCATCTCCATCTCCATCTCCAATCATATTTGTCCAACTCGCACATTATTGATGTTGTTAATTATATACGCAGCAATATTAACGTACATCATCTCTTGTTTGCGGGAGTCCGGACTGCTGCCACGCCCGCTCCTGACCAACCCGAACCCTCTTCATCACCCGCGCGTGCTTCCCGCCCGAAACGGTCAGTGTCGCATTCATGCCCGGCCAGAGCGGACGCGACCTCTCACTGGCGCCGGCATTGAAGCGGCGCGCCGGCCAAGAGAGCGTCGCCCGCGTCGCTTCCCGGTGCATGCGACTGCTCCGCATTCAAAGCTCGCAATAGCCGGCCACAACATGCATGTTAAAAGTTCTTGGGAGTCCGTGCTACAGCTAGCTGTCCTCCCCCAACTCATCAATCACAGCTAGCTGTCCTTCCTCGCCTAGCCGGGGGGGGGGGGCTATCTGCAAAAATACCCTGACCTCTTGCATTCGCTTGACACGTGGGAGCTGAAGTTGTTGATACACAGAAGCCGAGGGGTACGACATTAAATGGAAGGCCGAATACATCACTTTGAAGTCATCGGAAGAGGAACCCGACTTGCAATGCCGAAGACAATCTGCGTGCCGGACACCTCGTCATTGAAGTCTGGTTTGGGGCCTGCCGAGGAAGTCCTGGACTAAGGGGTCCTCAGGCGTCCGGCTTGTTAGCCATCGGCCGGACTGATGGGCTGTGAAGGTACAAAGACCGAAGACTCTACCCGTGTCCGGATGGGACTCTCCTTAGCGTGGAAGGCAAGCTTGGCGACGAAATATAAAGATTACTTTCTCTGTGACCGACCTTATGTAATTGTAGGTCCCTCCCGTGTCTATATAAACATGAGGGTTAGGTCTGTAAAGAAGAAGACATACTCGTAGCCATAGTCATACAGGCTAGACTTTTAGGGTTTTAGCCATTACGATCTCGTGGTAGATCAACTATTTTAATACTCATATTCAGCAAGATCAATCAAGCAGGAAGTAGGGTATTACCTCCATAGAGAGGGCCCGAACCTGGGTAAACATTGTGTCCCCTGTCTCCTGTTACCATTGACCTTAGACGCACAGTTCGGGACCCCCTACCCAAGATCCGCGGTTTTGACACCGACAGACATCCCTCGTACTCTTGGTCCAGCTGAGGCTGAGGGAGAGTTTCGTCAGCATGACGGCGTGATGACGGTGATGATGAAGTTACCGACGCAGGGCTTCGCCTAAGCGCTGCAACGATATAACCGAGGTGGAAATCTGTGGAGGGGGGCACCGCACACGGCTAAGATCAACTTTCATGTGTTCTAGGGTGCCCCCCTCCCCACGTATATAAAGGAGGGAGGGGGAGGCCGGCCAGCTATCATGGGCGCGCCAAGGGGGAGGAATCCTCCTCCTAGTAGGAGTAGGATTCCTCCTTTCCTAGTCCACTAGGAGGAGACGGAAGGAGAGGGGGAGAGGGCAAGAGGGGCCGCGCCCCCCTCCCCTAGTCCAATTCGGACTCCCTTGGGGGGCGCCACCTCCTGGCTGCTGCCCTCTCTCTCCCTAAAGCCCACTAAGGGCCCAATAACTTCCACAAGGGGGGCGGGTTCCGGTAACCCTCCGGCACTCCGGTTTTATCCAAAACTTCCCGGAACACTTCCGGTGTCCGAATAACATGGTACAATATATCAATCTTTATGTCTCGACCATTTCGAGATTCCTCGTCATGTCCATGATCACATCCAGGACTCCGAACTACCGTTGGTACATCAAAACGCATAAACTCATAATACCGATCGTCATCGAACGTTAAGCATGCGGACCCTACGGGTTTGAGAACTATGTAGACATGACCGATACTCATCTCCGGTCAATAACCAATAGTGGAACATGGATGTTCATATTGGTCCCACATATTCTAGGAAGATCTTTATCGGTCAAACCGCATAACAACATACGATGTTCCCTTTGTCATCGGTATGTTACTTGCCCGAGATTTGATCGTCGGTATCTCAATACCTAGTTCAATCTCGTTACCGGCAACTCTCTTTACTCGTCCTGTAATGCATCATCCCACAACTAACTCATTAGTCACATTGCTTGCAAGGCTTATAATGATGTGCATTACCGAGAGGGCCCAGAGATACCTCTCCAACAATCGGAGTGACAAATCTTAATCTTGATCTATGCCAACTCAACAAACACCATCGGAGACACCTGTAGAGCATCTTTATAATCACCTAGTTACGTTGTGACGTTTGATAGCACACAAGGTGTTCCTCCGGTATTCGGGAGTTGCATAATCTCATAGTCATAGGAACATGTATAAGTCATGAAGAAAGCAATAGCAACAAACTAAACGATCATCGTGCTAAGCTAACGGATGGGTCAAGTCAATCACATCATTCTCTAATGATGTGATCCCGTTAATCAAATGACAACTCATGTCTATGGCTAGGAAACTTAACCATCTTTGATTCAACGAGCTAATTAAGTAGAGGCATACTAGTGACACTCCGTTTGGCTATATATTCACACATGTACTAAGTTTCCGGTTAATACAATTCTAGCATGAATAATAAACATTTATCATGATATAAGGAAATATAAATAACAACTTTATTATTGCCTCTAGGGCATATTTCCTTCAGTCTCCCACTTGCACTAGAGTCAATAATCTACATTACACAGTAATGATTCTAACACCCATGGAGTCTTGGTGTTGATCATGTTTTGCTCGTGAGAGATGCTTAGTTAACGGGTTTGCAACATTCAGATCCGTATGTATCATGCAAATCTCTATGTCTCCCTCCTTGACTTGATCACAGATGGAATTGAAGCGTCTCTTGATGTGCTTGGTTCTCTTGTGAAATCTGGATTCCTTTGCCAAGGCAATTGCACCAGTAATGTCACAAAAGATTTTCGTTGGACCCGATGCACTAGGTATGACACCTAGATCGGATATCAACTCCTTCATCCAGACTCCTTCATTTGCTGCTTCCGAAGCAGCTATGTACTCCGCTACACACGTAGATCCCGCCACGACGCTTTGCTTAGAACTGCACCAACTTACAGCTCCACCATTCAATATAAATAAGTATCCGGTTTGTGACTTAGAGTCATCCGGATCAGTGTCAAAGCTTGCATCGACGTAACCATTTACGACGAGCTCTTTGTCACCTCCATAAATGAGAAACATATCCTTAGTCCTTTTCAGGTATTTCAGGATGGTCTTGACCGCTGTCCAGTGATCCACTCCTGGATTACTTTGGTACCTCCCTACTAAACTAATATCAAGGCACACATCAGGTCTGGTACACAACATTGCATACATAATATAGCCTATGGATGAAGCATAGGGAATGACTTTCATTTTCTCTCTATCTTCTGCAGTGGTCGGGCATTGAGTCTGACTCAACTTCACACCTTGTAACACAGGCAAGAACCCTTTCTTTGCTTGATCCATTTTGAATTTCTTCAAAACTTTATCAAGGTATGTGCTTTGTGAAAGTCCAATTAAGCGTCTTGATCTATCTCTATAGATCTTGATGCCCAATATATAAGCAGCTTCACCGAGGTCTTTCATTGAAAAACTCTTATTCAAGTATCCTTTTATGCTATCCAAAAATTCTATATCATTTCCAATCAAAAATATGTCATCCACATATAATATTATAAATGCTACAGAGCTCCCACTCACTTCCTTGTAAATACAGGCTTCTCCAAAAGTCTGTATAAAACCATATGCTTTGATCACACTATCAAAACGTTTATTCCAACTCCGAGATGCTTGCACCAGTCCATAAATGGATTGCTGGAGCTTGCACACTTTGTTAGCATCATTTGGATTGATAGAACCTTCGGGTTGCATCATATACAACTCCTCTTCCAGAAATCCATTCAGGAATGCAGTCTTTACATCCATTTGCCAAATTTCATAATCATAAAATGCAGCAATTGCTAACATGATTCGGACGGACTTAAGCATCGCTACGGGTGAGAAGGTCTCATCGTAGTCAACTCCTTGAACTTGTCGAAAACCTTTTGCAACAAGTCGAGCTTTCTAGACAGTAACATTACCGTCAGCGTCAGTCTTCTTCTTGAAGATCCATTTATTCTCTATGGCTTGCCGATCATCGGGCAAGTCAACCAAAGTCCACACTTTGTTCTCATACATGGATCCCATCTCAGATTTCATGGCCTCAAGCCATTTCGTGGAATCTGGGCTCATCATCGCTTCCTCATAGTTCGTAGGTTCATCATGGTCAAGTAACATGACCTCCAGAACCGGATTACCGTACCACTCTGGTGCGGTTCTTACTCTGGTTGACCTACAAGGTTCAGTAGTAACTTGATCTGAAGGTACATGATCATCATCATTAGCTTCCTCACTACTTGGTGTAGGAGTCACAGGAACTGATTTCTGTGATGAACTACTTTCCAATAAGGGAGCAGGTACAGTTACCTCATCAAGTTCTACTTTCCTCCCACTCACTTCTTTCGAGAGAAACTCCTTCTCTAGAAAGGACCCATTCTTAGCAACGAATGTCTTGCCTTCGGATCTGTGATAGAAGGTGTACCCAACAGTCTCCTTTGGGTATCCTATGAAGACACATTTCTCCGATTTGGGTTCAAGCTTATCAGGTTGAAGCTTTTTCACATAAGCATCGCAGCCCCAAACTTTAAGAACTGACAACTTGGGTTTCTTGCCAAACCACAGTTCATAAGGTGTCGTCTCAACGGATTTAGATGGTGCCCTATTTAACGTGAATGCAGTCGTCTCTAAAGCATAACCCCAAAACGATAGCGGTAACTCAGTAAGAGACATCATAGATAGCACCATATCTAATAAAGTGCGGTTACGATGTTCGGACACACCATTACGCTATGGTGTTCTGGGTGGTGTGAGTTGCGAAACTATTCCGCATTGTTTCAAATGAAGACCAAACTCGTAACTCAAATATTCTCCTCCCCGATCA
This sequence comes from Triticum aestivum, assembly GCF_018294505.1. Taxonomy (NCBI): domain Eukaryota; kingdom Viridiplantae; phylum Streptophyta; class Magnoliopsida; order Poales; family Poaceae; genus Triticum; species Triticum aestivum. Next base: position 123,623,199 of record NC_057808.1, read on the forward strand.
GATCGCAAAAACTTTGTTTTATTGTTACGATGATTTTCCACTTCACTCTGAATTTTTTTGAACTTTTCAAATGTTTCAGACTTATGTTTCATCAAGTAGATATACCCATATCTGCTCAAATCATCTGTGAAGGTCAGAAAATAACGATACCCGCCGCAAGCCTCAATATTCATCGGACCACATACATGAGTATGTATGATTTCCAATAAATCTGCTGCTCGCTCCATTGTTCTGGAGAACGGAGTTTTAGTCATCTTGCCCATGAGGCATGGTTAGCAAGTAACAAGTGATTCATAATCAAGTGATTCCAAAAGTCCATCAGAATGGAGTTTCTTCATGCGCTTCACATCAATATGACCAAAACGGCAGTGCCACAAGTAAGTTGCACTATCATTATCAACTCTACATCTTTTGGCTTCAATATTATGAATATGTGTGTCACTACTATCGAGATTCATCAAAAATAGACCACTCTTCAAGGGTGCATGACCATCAAAGATATTACTCATATAAATAGAACAACCATTATTCTCGGATTTAAATGAATAACTATCTCGCATCAAACAAGATCCAGATATAATGTTCATGCTTAACGCTGGCACCAAATAACAATTATTCAGGCCTAAAACTAATCCCGAAGGTAGATGTAGAGGTAGCGTGCCGACGGCGATCACATCGACTTTGGAACCATTTCCCATGGGCATCGTCACCTCGTCCTTAGCCAATCTTCGCTTAATCTGTAGTCCTTGTTTCGAGTTGCAAATAGTAGCAACAGAACCAGTATGAAATACCCAGACACTACTACGAGCATTAGTAAGGTACACATCAATAACATGTATATCACATATACCTTTGTTCACCTTGCCATCCTTCTTATCTGCCAAATACTTGGGGCAGTTCCGCTTCCAGTGACCAGTTCCTTTGTAGTAGCAGCACTCAGTCTCAGGCTTAGGTCCAGACTTGGGCTTCTTCACTTGGGCAGCAATGTAACACCCCGCATGTAACTTGCCATATTTGTAACTCCGACTCTTGCCATTTCCGGCTATGTGTCATGATTTTCCCTCCGTTGTCGGGTTTTGTCTTTCGTTTTGTATTTTTTTCATGTCATGCATTTTCATATCATGTCATCATGTGCATTGCATTTGCATACGTGTTCGTCTCATGCATCCGAGCATTTCCCCGTTGTCTGTTTTGCAATCCGGAGCTCCTATCTCCTCCGGTGCACCCCTCTTGTTTTTCTTTCCTGTGCGTGTGTCAAACTTTCTCGGAATGGACCGAGGCTTGTCAAGTGTCCTTAATATACCACCCGGAGACTACCGGTCAAGTTTCGTTCCATTCGGAGGTCGTTTGGTACTCCAACGGTTAACCGGGCATCCGCAAAGTCCATTTGAGTGTCCAGCAAAAACCCGTCCAAAACCAGCCCAAAAGCCACCAAACTCTCTTCCATGCTCTAGGTCGTTCGATCACGATCGTGTGGGCGAAAACCGCACCTCATTTGGAGCCTCCTAGCTCCCTCTACCTATAAATATGTGGGCATCCCGAAATACATCCGCAGTCCAAACCCTAGAAAAATCCCTCCGCACCGCCGGACGCGTCCGTACCCCGCCGGACACGTCCGCCGCCGCGCCCCGACGAATCGCAAGCTGCCACATGGCCCGCCTCCGGCCTCCCGCCGCCGCGGCCCGCAGGCCCGACCGCGGCCCTCCCGGGCCCGAGCCGCCCGCCGCCTCCCGCACCCGCGCCACCGCCGGCC